>NC_056726.1:1236857245-1236862245 GCF_019279795.1 Protopterus annectens | reverse complement strand
TACCTGTAATTCCTCTTTATTTTCTAAAAATGTACATTGGGCACATCTTTCACATCGAAAAGTGCCTTTCTCCCTTTTGTCTTTTACTTCCTTCTTTTTCTCAAAAATGACCTTTAAATTTGATCCCCTTCGGAAGCTATAACATACACATCTATCAAATATTTCTGATCTATTTGGCATGTTCTTAAAGAACTCCCATATCCTATTAATAGTTTTCTTTATTAAACCAGTACCCAGGACAACGAGGACTCTATTTCGTGTGCACAGCCTGTGCGAACCAAGCAGACTAATTACAATAACTCTAACAGGAGGTTTTCCGGTGATAGCGGACCACCACGCAGTGAACAGAGGTATGGGGAACGGAATAATATGCCACATAATGACAACGACTCATTTCTTCTAAAATATGCCGATATTAATGTAACTGACTGGTTAAATAAAAGTTTTGGAGCTACCGAACAACGTGAACAGAGACAGAGACAAAACGAGCAGGACACTACTTACTCTGAGAAATGTAAGCTCCTTAAAAATACATGTTAAAATTTAAAAATTGAAACTTAGACAACTGGTTTCTATCTGAATGTTTGAAAAGGAAACATGTGCCTAAGGGGCTTAGATTAAACAAGTTCCCAAATGACATTGTCATGGGTTCTACGCTGTATAAGGAGATTGTGGATATTTTGAATAACTGTGGTTTGGCATTGATAAAAGTTATGATTATTAACAATAACAGTTTGATTGATGAACTTAACATCAAAATAGACAAAATTAACAAAGAAATATGTGATGATTTACTGTTCACTGCGAGAGAATACAAAAGTGATTATTTGAGAGTGTTCAATGATGTGGACAACATTATAGTTAAGAACCAAAAAAGAAAAATGGGTAAATTAGATAGAAATGATTGGGCGTACGAACAACCAAAAAGCATATGTATTAGGGCACAACACTAACAAAAAGGAACAGACTTATGGGCCACCTAGGGGAAGATACACACAAAATAGTTATAACCGACAAAAAAATACTAGGTCTGGTCAGTGGAGACATCACAGTTATGGTTATGAAATTAGTGATACTGTTAACACAGATATGTATAATTATCAGGGTGAATGTAGTGACTTTGAAATCCCTTTAGAACAGGAAGGACCGAGAAGGTCCGAGAGAATACAGAACATGCATACACACCCAACATATGCACAAGTAACCAACAACTATGTTCGGAGACACTGAAGGAATTTTCTTTCAACAACAACACTACACAGAACATTAATGTCCATGACAACACAGAACTAAACAGGGACATTACTATAGATCAAGGAAACATAAAATTTGCTTTGTTTGATATTAACCTCAGAAACCAAATGATATGTGTAGACACACACATGAATTTTTCGCTCTCTAATGATGACATCATAGAGGACAACAGGACACATGATGTTATAGATATAGAGAGGAATAATATCATAGTTAGTCAACCAAACAGTGAATTTTTCACATATAACTACACTGATATCAAAATTGAGGATAGACATTTTTCACTTTTCAAAAAGAGTTTCACCTTTGTTCCAGTCACAAGAATGGACATGGCCGAGATGATATTAGACATAAGGCTTTTTAACAGGAAGTTAAATTTGGAAATTCTGGCCAACTCTAATGATTTAGGGAACAATGTTGCACCCAGTGCTAATAAGAACATATATTGTGACGTTTTGAAAAGGAAAAGTATATTTAACCCACCTCTACAAAGCGATATCAGCAATTTTGAAAAATTGGTAATTAAGGAGGTTAGAATGTTGCAGTGTCATCATGAACACAACTTTTACAAATCAAATCTTACTATAGAAGAAAAAACAACCTTGGAAGAAATAAAACAGTGTTATTTGGATGTCAGGATTATGAAACCTGACAAAGGGGGTCGGGTGGTACTAATGAATAAGTGGTCGTATACAGCTAAAATGATGGATATATTGAACGTACAGGGTAGATATTCAGTCATTTCTACCAATGAACTTAATATTGCGTACCATAAGATTGATTTGACTATAGAAGACAATTTGATGCAAGGTCTAATTGATGAAAAGTTATACAGATTTTTTAAAGTAGAAAAACCTTTTTTATCCACCATGTTTGGTATTCCCAAGATTCACAAAAGTGTTAAAAATCCACCTTTGAGGCCAATTGTAACATCAGAAGGCTCAAAAACTCAACCTTTGGCCATATATATTGATAGTAAACTAAAGCCCTTCTACAAACTATATACACACATCTTAACTGACTCTTGGGATTTACTAAGGAAAATAAACCAATTAACATTTGAATCACATTATTCATTTTTAACAATAGATGTTAAAGACTTATTTTCTGTGATTCCGCATGATATTGGACTCGAATGGTTTGAATACATGTTAATAGAATTCAAATTTTTGAACGACAATGAATTCAGATTAATCCTGGAAAATATAGAAATAGTATTAAAGAACAACTTCATTTATTTCCAGGACGAAATTTATCAACAACTTGATGGTGTGGCAATGGGCGCAGCTTGTGCCCCCATTTTCGTCAACATTGTTATGTTGTTCTGGGAAAAACATTTTGTTTTTAATTCACCATTTATGGTCAATATAGTCAAATACTTTCGTTTTTTGGACGACATATTGATAGTTTGGAATGGGACACAAGATGAGGCACAAAGAGCCTTGGACTATTTTAACAATTCCACTACATTCCTTCAGTTCACATTTGAATTCAATATGGAAATAATACATTTCCTAGATATCAGTATTAGAAAAGACTATGAACAAGGAACATATGTATTTAACATGTTTAGAAAGACATGTTTTTCTAATTCTTACCTCCACTACTGTAGTAATCACCCACCCCTACAAAAGAAGAATATTATCAAGGGACAAATGGTCAGGGTGGCCCGAATTACATCAAGATATACTGAATTTATTGAAGAATTGGAATATGTACACAAATTATTTTCGGAGAGAGGCTACCCGGATTCCATTATTATTCCCTTAAAGGAAGAAGTGACAAAAGGTTGGGGAATTAAATATATTCCCTTACTGAATAAGGAAGTCACGATGGACAATGTTTTAAACACGAACCCCGAGTCCACCACTTATGAAGTTAGTAACAGTACTGTAACTACACGAATACTCCATTTTTTGTTATGACATATAACACTAACACTAATTTAATAAAGAAAACTATTAATAGGATATGGGAGTTCTTTAAGAACATGCCAAATAGATCAGAAATATGTGATAGATGTGTATGTTATAGCTTCCGAAGGGGACCAAATTTAAAGGCCATTTTTGAGAAAAAGAAGGAAGTAAAAGACAAAAGGAAGAAAGGCACTTTTCGATGTGAAAGATGTGCCCAATGTACATTTTTAGAAAATAAAGAGGAATTACAGGTACCAACTATTCCCATTAGGTCAAAAGGAAAACAATATTGCACATGTTACACTAGTGGGGTTGTATATTTGACCTATTGTATTTCATGTTGGGGACACTATGTGGGTAAAACAGAAAGACATCTGCGGCAGAGAATTTACGAGCATATGTATGACATAAAAAAGAAGAAGGAGACAAATGCCCTTTACCGCCATATGCTTTCCTATAAGGGAGCCCATTTTAAGTTTTGGATCTTGGAAGTAGTACCCAGGAACAATAGAGGGGGGGATTGGGAAAACCAACTCTGTTACCGTGAATTGATCTGGCAACTGAGATTGGATTCCAACACACCCCCAGGGATGAATGACCATGTGTCCCTTTTACCTGCCCTAAAACTAAGGGCAAACAAAATAAAACCAACCAAAAATAGAAAAAATACAAAGAAGTAGAATAGAAAGTAATTTATATTTTTAACCATGTCTATTACATGTGCTTTTAGATATATATTAAATATAAATACAACTTTTAACATTTGGTAGCTATTTATCTATTTATTTATTGAATATGTATTAAATTATATATTATGTTTCATTAAATAAATTTTAAGGGATATATTTATACCATACACCCATACCATTTGCTTTTTATACCCATACTTAAGCTTAAATATTTACATTTGGACTGATGCATAGGAGGTTTGAGCGGTGTGTACTCCATGCACGAACTGTATGGTATTTTGTATGTACTTGATTTGGCAGACAACTGTTGTGAAATTGTCATGAAATGATTTTGCTGACTATTTACATAGTGCACAGGTAAATTTGTGTTGTTGAGTGCACTGCATTTGGTCGGCGCTTGTGTTTCAGAAAAAATGTGTATATGTAAAATTTTGTTGTGTGACCTTAAATGCAGCTTGTTTAATCAGTTCATTAAGTTGTTGAATTAAATTAAATTAAATTCAGTCATTTAATGATTAAGGTATAAAACCTGGTGAACACAGAGGCACTTTATTCTGATGAAGTTTCCAGTGTTTGGAGATGAAAGCGAATTTTAAACTGTTTGTTATCGCTAAATAAACTTTTACGTATTATCTACTTCGGATGTTTTTTGGACTACTTGTGGATTATTATAGTGGGACAGCCTTTACTGGATCCTGTACTACTCGGGAAATTGTGATTTACTAGTTTTTGATTCATTCCCCACTTTCCATTTTTTCTATTTTTTAAAAGTCCTATTTATGTCATAGTCAGCATGTTTAGCACCCTAATGAAATATGTTCCCCTATTTTTGAGTAGTAGTAAAAATAGATACAAAAAGCTTGGCAGACCCATTTATCTGTTGCCATTGTATATTGGTAATAAAGAGGTGCCTTTGGAAGGAATAGATAACTTCACAGGAAGCATTAGAGTGATGTCAAAATCATACTTACAAGACTGATCTCCATATGGTGCACAATCAGGTGATCTCCTATGCTGAGTAATCTTTTGTACGGGTAGTCTCTTTGGGTTGCCAGGTTGCAATATATGCCACAAAAGGTTGAATAATAGACTCTCTACTTATAGGCCTCAGGTATAGATTGATTTCCTTTCAGCATACAAT
>NC_056726.1:1236826026-1236856745 GCF_019279795.1 Protopterus annectens | reverse complement strand
CATTTTCTGCTTGCACTGTGGTATCATTCTGGGTGATGCTAGGATGCCTACTCAGAGCTAGGGTCATACCTGCTTGGGCTACAAGATCAGAGAGCTCCTCTATGTCTCTTTTCATGTAGTCCAGGGAGATACGTCTCAGGTCATTCACATCAACATGGACAATGACAGAGTCATATTTGTACTTGTTGTGGAGTAACCTAAGTGCATGCATTATGTGGCGGATCCTGGCACCTGACAGGCAGCTGACCGTAACTTTCTCCTTGTTCAATCCAGTGAGTGGGACATCAGTATGCCTTACTATTGAGTCACCTATGACTAGTGTATTGGGTAAGTTGTTTTGCCTTATGTTGAGTGGCACACTGTTTATGTGAGCTATGTGTCTCATGGTTTGTGCTGGGATGTGGCAGTTGTTTGCATTTCTCCCACAGAGGTCTCTGTTGTTTGGGCAGATTTTTACTGAGAGCCTCCGCAAAAGTAGGTGTGTGTTTTGTGTCAATATGTGAGGGTTGTGGTGGTGTATGCTTTGGAGGGATATGTGTTGAATGTGGTGTGGTGCAGGTGTTAACCTTCTCCTCTTGACTGGCTAATGCAGTCTTGGCTGGAGAGTGGTTGGCTTCCAGTTTGGCTATATATGTGCATCTCTCACAAGTCATAGTGTTGGGAGGTAAGAGGAGAGGGCTCTATATACACATGAGGCAGTTGCTACATTACCTCAGGATGCCCAAGTTCGCCAGGTTGACAGGAGAAAGCACAGGGAACTGACCTTTAGGCATGCCTGGATATGAGCTCAATATATTAAGTACTGAATCCTTTTACAGGAAAAATGTCACTCAAGGTTTCTGAGTCTATACAGAGCACTGCCAAACACTTGAGGAGAAAATAATGCGTAGACCTTGAAAATTTAAAGATGAAATATTTAGGAAGATATTCTAAAGTAAGGAAGAAATCAAGCAGTACTTACTGAAAATAAAGAATTAGCTTATCAAGAATGATAAGAAGAGAGGATTCACATGAATGGTTACTGCCTGCCTACTACTAATGCTGGTCTCAGCACAGCTTCACTCTGTTGGGATACAATAGTCCTTTGCTTCTTCTCTCACCAGGAGCAAAATGTTAGCACCAATTCCAAAAAGAGAAGCAGGCCATGGCCTGTTTGGTGATCCAGTCTTGTCCCAGATGATGCAAGGGTCTTCAGGCTTGTAGCCTTTTTCTGGTAGATGCCTGGAATAGCAACCAGACCAATCAGGTACGTTAAGCACAGACTATCACTTTCCAACCAGAAAGAGTCAGCAATCAATGCACTCTGCTCCCTTTCTCACCAGGATCAGAATATAAGCACATATTCCAAGCTGCCACCTATAAAGCAGTTATTAAGCTTTCTGGTGATCAGCAGTCTCCAGGAAATAATGTAACTGCACTCCTTCTCTCACCAGGAGAAAACAAAAGCACTAATCCCAAGATGACTACTGAGAGGCAGAATGTCGGCTCTCCACTGGTGGTCTTGCAATAGATGCTTAAAGGTAAAATGAACAAAAATGTTTTTTCCTAAACACTGCAGTGTGCACTAGAGGAGTTAGATGTGAAAGCAGGTAACAAGTTTTACCTGTCTAAAAAGTTAAGTTTTAGTGGAGAGTCACTATTTTTAAAACAGAAAGATAGATTGAAAGGGGGTGGTCACTTTTTTATTCTGGTACTATGGAATACAGTAGGATGGCCAATACATTTAAATAGTTGAAGGGGAGTGATTTCACAAAATGATAATTTTGTGCTTACTCACAACAACCAGTAAAAGCAGACAGGAAATTAGATATATGGTCAAATTAACATAAGGGGTAGGTAACTAGAAAGACAATGGTGTTTAAGAACACAACAGTAACCAGGTGGGAAAAATTTCTGTCTGATTCACAAGAGACAGAGCTATGGTGTCTTTTCAAGTTTTAATATGCAGTTAAAAGCAGAATACAAGTAAAACACAGTGTAAAGAAAACAAATCACAGTATACAAAATAGAAAAAGGCAATAAGGTAATACAGAATATAACAAATAAAAAACAAACTAACCTTCCCCTCACTGCAAACTGTAGCAGAGTCTGGGTGAGCCTTTCCAGTAAAGCATCATTTGTTAGTAATGTAGAAATTATATAATATCTGATCAGTTCTGTCATTTTATTTATGCTTTGTTGACAGGGTTAGTTCCAGTAGGACACAGCCTCTTTTCAGCCAAGACCTAAGATGGTATTCACAATTACTGACGAAATTTAGTCAGGACACTAAGACATCTTTTACATTTACCTGAGTTACTACTGAGTTAGGCAAATGGGCTCTCAGTTTAGCATGTTATCCAAAGGACAGCATTCTAAAGAGTGCCGTACCTACCTCATGATATACTGCAGTGTCAATGTTGAAAAAAACATAAATCTCAAATATCTGCAGTAGGAATAGAACCCATAACACTGTGAACACAAGTACGCTACCTGTTGAGCCCTTGACATCTTCTATAGATAATACTACATTTTAAAAGTTTTAGCATGTGCTTTTACTCAAAAATATGCAGCTGCTTCACTATGACAAAGTGTGATTATCTAAACGGATATCACACTGTGGAATTAGATTGCATTTTGTGTACTAATACTGTCTCAACAAAATTGCTGCTGTTTCCTTTAATAAAGAGTAAATGTTTATGAACAGTGCTTGAACAATAAATATACAGAAATATATTTAATTTTATGTATTATACCTAATAAATTGTCAGGAACTTTCTCTAACTCTCTATTGTAAGAAGGCACTGCAGAGCCTGGCATGCCTAATCAATGAGGTAAGTGAGTATACAGATAAATGCTTTGTGTCAGTCAGTATAAATACCACATCGGTATTATAGCTTTGGCTTGATTGCTTTTAGTTATACATTGACTATGCTTATTGCAAAAGTGTTTCTTCCTTTTACTCTGGTATGTAATCTTGTCTCCTTATTGGGTCTATTATAAGTGCTTCCATGCTAGAAGCTCTCACCACACATGCTGGTTGTCACTTTCTCAAAATGGTAAGTGGTCTAACTCCTACTAGCCCAATCTTAATTACCTAGCACTCATGCCACTTAACTTTGTTAAACTGTATACCCCTAGCAGAGCCCTAACTTTATCCCTAAAACTTCCACCCAGCTCCCACCCTAACCTGTGCCCTCGTTTCCTTAGTCTTAAACTCTGTTCCTCATCCATAAAAGTAAAATCCCCGATCACTGACTAAATGTAAAATACCACTCACCTTCCCTAACATTAAAGTTTCTTATCACTCCCTGGATGAAAAACTCCACTCCCCCTCCCTCAATGTAAACTACCATACCTGCACCTTAACCCTAAACTCCCCTCCCATTCCTTAAACCTAAAATTCCACTACTGCTCCATAATCCCACACTTCCCTTCCATTCTATAACCCTAGAAGTCCCAATCAGTTCCATAACCTTAAACACCCTCCTAGTCCCCTACCCTTAAAACTCCACTCTGACCCCTAAACCTAAATCCCCATTCCAATCGCTATCTTAAACTCGATGCTACACCCCCACCCAATCCCACTTACTCCCCATAGTCTATGTTACATCCCCACCCAACCCACTCACTCCCCATAGTCTATGCTACACTCCCACCTCTGTCCCACTCACTCCCCATAGTCTATGTTACACCCCCACCGCCAGCCCACTCACACCCCATTGTCTGTGTTACACCCCAACCCCCATCCCGCTCACTCCCCATAGTCTGTGTTACACCCCCACCTCCATCCCACTCACTCCCAGTTGTCTATGTTCCATTCCAACCTCCATCCCACTCACTCCCCATAGGCTATGTTACACCTCCACCCCATCCCACTCACTCTCCATAGGCTATATTCCACTCCCACCTCCATCCCACTCACTCCCCAGAGTCTATGCTACACCCCACCCCATCCCACTCCCACCCCATAACTGCTATATTTATGCTTGAACTCAAACAATGTGTTTGGACAAGTTGCAGCACCTTCACTTTCCCCACATGGCTGACATACCATGCTTAAACTCATATTCATGTTCGGTAAAAGTGACAGCCCACATGAGCTACAAGATGCTAAAGTCCCTGGCTCCCAGACAGTGGTCTTCAAGTGCACGGGACTCGGACACTTGCAGTAGTCCCTTCTTTATTGTGTTTTGTAATGGTATTGCAAGGTAGCTTGCCACCTATTAAGAACGTCGTTCATACAACTTGTGTATGTGGCATATGTGAGTAATTCTGTATGGTAAGCCATCTTTATTTCACATTTTTCTTAAAGCAGCTGTTTTGTCTTTCGGCTTTTCCTGGTTAGGGGTCACCCTAGGGGAACTCCGGTCTGCTAATGATTGGCAGTAGATTTTTACATGCCAAGTTGTCGGCCCTGATGCACAACCTTCAATGAAGGTACGCCCATTCACGCAAGTCTCCACACAGAAGACACTAAACTGAGAATTGAACTGGACAACGTTTTACTGTGAGGTGACAAAGCTACTGCAGCACCACCACCACGATCATTTTTCTACTAGCAGTAGATTGTGTTATTACAAAAACACATTGCACAATATACTTATTTAGCAACCAATGGTGCTGTCACTACAGTCGGTTCAGTGAACGTTTAAGAACTGAGGCTGGGTAATTATTTCTTTCCAAGGTCTAGAGCAATACTTGTTCTATACCAGACAAATTACTCTGTAGTCAAAAATATACAGAAGTGCAAGATGAAGCATTACTTATCACACAAGTAGTTTGCCATACAGGAGTAACCAGGTAATACACAAAGTAGCTAATCAAAAGTCCAGTTATTAACAAAACTGACTAACTAATATTCCAGGACTACATGGAAACAGGTAACATGAAATGTTTATTCTTCAATAAAAATTACCTGTAAGAAGGCTTTGGTGTCTGATGTATTTGGTTATTTTCCATTCCAACTGATTTCAAGTATTCATCATCTTGATCACCTAACAAATATATTAATCCTGAACAGTTTTGCAACTTTGACTCACACTTCAGGCAAACAAACAGCAGATAACTGGCTTTATTTATAAGGGGGCATTTGGTGCAGCTAAGCAATATGCAGCTGTCAAGACATATTTATGGATATAGTCTGACACAGAAGTGTATGCTTTACAGAATAAAGACAAAGTCCATCTGAAACATGAACTGAACATGGAAAAGAAGGAATTTTATTTTTACTGGTGAAGTGAGAGGTTTTAGATAAATGCTCTGCATATTAATATTTGTAGTAATCTCTGTATTTACAGTCTAATATGATGGCAGTTTTCACTGATGGATATGTATTTTCTGTTCTTTAATTTGTAGAGCTTTTCTCTTCAGGTCATGCTGAAAATGGATAAAATGATCCATTCAGAATTTCCCGGTAAACAAGTGCCAATAAATAAAGTCTGCATGACACAGCTCTGTTATAAATACATGCATGATTACAAATACTGAATAATGGATACATATTAGCTTTGATTCCTCATCATGCCTATATATGCTGAGATGAATGCAGTTAAGAGCTGAGTGTAGGGACTCTTACAAATACTGAATAATGGATACATATCAGCTTTGATTGCTCATCGTGCCTATATATGCTGAGGTGAATGTAGTTAAGAGCTGAGTGTAGGGACTCTTGCAAATACTGAATAATGGATACACATCAGCTTTGATTGCTCATCGTGCCTATATATGCTGAGATGAATGCAGTTAAGAGCTGAGTGTAGGGACTCTTGCAAATACTGAATAATGGATACATATCAGCTTTGATTGCTCATCGTGCCTATATATGCTGAGATGAATGCAGTTAAGAGCTGAGTGTAGGGACTCTTACAAATACTGAATAATGGATACATATCAGCTTTGATTGCTCATCGTGCCTATATATATGCTGAGGTGAATGTAGTTAAGAGATGAGTGTAGGGACTCTTACAAACACTGAATAATGGATACATATCCGCTTTGACTGCTCATCATGCCTATATATGCTGAGATTAATGTAGTTAAGAGCTGAGTGTAGGGACTCTTACAAACACTGAATAATGGATACACATCAGCTTTGATTGCTCATCGTGCCTATATATGCTGAGATTAATGTAGTTAAGAGCTGAGTGTAGGGACTCTTACAAATACTGAATAATGGATACATATCAGCTATGATTGCTCATCATGCCTATATATGCTGAGGTGAATGTAGTTAAGAGCTGAGTGTAGGGACCCTTACAAATACTGAATAATGGATACACATCAGCTTTGATTGCTCATCGTGCCTATATATGCTGAGATGAATGTAGTTAAGAGCTGAGTGTAGGGACTCTTACAAATACTGAATAATGGATACATATCAGCTTTGATTGCTCATCGTCCCTATATATGCTGAGATGAATGCAGTTAAGAGCTGAGTGTAGGGACTCTTACAAATACTGAATAATGGATACATATCAGCTTTGATTGCTCATCGTGCCTATATATGCTGAGATGAATGCAGTTAAGAGCTGAGTGTAGGGACTCTTACAAATACTGAATAATGGATACATATCAGCTTTGATTGCTCATCGTGCCTATATATGCTGAGATGAATGCTGAGTGTAGGGACTCTTACAAATACTGAATAATGGATACATATTAGCTTTGATTGCTCATAGTCCCTATATATGCTGAGATTAATGCAGTTAAGAGCTGAGTGTAGGGACTCTTACAAATACTGAATAATGGATACATATCAGCTTTGATTGCTCATCGTCCCTATATATGCTGAGATGAATGCAGTTAAGAGCTGAGTGTAGGGACTCTTGCAAATACTGAATAATGGATACATATCAGCTTTGATTGCTCATTGTGCCTATATATGCTGAGGTGAATGTAGTTAAGAGCTGAGTGCAGGGACTCTTACAAACACTGAATAATGGATACACATCAGCTTTGATTGCTCATCATTCCTATATATGCTGAGATTAATGCAATTAAGAGCTGAGTGTAGGGACTCTTACAAACACCGAATAATGGATACATATCAGCTTTGATTGCTCATCATGCCTATATATGCTGAGATGAATGCAGTTAAGAGCTGAGTGTAGGGACTCTTACAAATACTGAATAATGGATACATATCAAATGTGATTGCTCATAGTCCCTATATATGCTGAGATGAATGTAGTTAAGAGCTGAGTGTAGGGACTCTATATTTTAACCTTACACTCATTATCTTGCAATATTCAACCAAGATGGACTGTCTGCCTAAAAGATTACGGAGCTCTGAAGGTTACCTAATTGTATGCTGAAAGGAAATCAATCTATACCTGAGACCTTTAAGTAGAGAGTCTATTATTCAACCTTTTGTGGCATATATTGCAACCTGGCAACCCAAAGAGACTACCCGTACAAAAGATTACTCAGCACAGGAGATCACCTGATTGTGCACCATATGGAGATCAGTCTTGTAAGTATGATTTTAACATCACTCTAATGCTTCCTGTAAAGTTATCCATTCCTTCCAGAGGCACCTCTTTATTACCAATATACAAAGGCAACAGATAAATGGGTCCGGCAAGCTTTTTGTATCTATTATTACTACTACTCAAAAATAGGGGAACATATTTCATTAGGGTCCTAAACATGCTGACTATGACATAAATAGGACATTTATAATGCAGTTGAATTACTGACACTGTTAGGTATGGGAACAAGTCTCTCCATCGAAGTACAGAGGTAGAGGAAGCATCAACCATCCTACAGTGGCTTCATCTCAATCACTCCCATCAGGGTTTCCAGTGCATTGCAAAGTAGTAATAAGACTAACAAAAACTTTCTAGAAAACCTGTTATCTTTATTCCCACACCTTCCCTACCTCTCTGTATTATAATATACAATTAAACTATGCAAAAAAATAAAATCATCTGATCCCAGTAACACTGGACAAATGTTAGCTGTGCCCGATTCCCTAGTGCATTGAAATGTCATTCCTGTGTTAGCTATGGTCTAGTGCACTGTCTATGCTTGCATTCTTACATCCACAGCTAATAACAGCAACTTGCTTACAAGCATGGATATAATTTATCCATTTGTATACCACAATAAATATAGAGCAGTATAGGAAATGTATAAAACCTGAAGACTTATTTGCAGTCTAGATTGAAAACATTAGCTAATGACAGACCATGTTATGCTAGAACCTGTTATGTGCATCATTTTAGTTACTTTATACCGGACATTAGCTAATGATAAAAATGCTTACTGCCAGACATACACAGTTCTTTATTTATGAGTGGCATAGCAAAGTGTTCTGTGGAAGCTGGGGTGTGTGTGTGTGTGTGTGTGTGTGTGTGTGTGTGTGTGTGTGTGTGTGTGTGTGTGTGTGTGTGTGTGTGTGTGTGTGTGTGTGTGTGTGTGTGTGTGTGTGTGTGTGTGTGTGTGTGTGTGTGTGTGTGTGTGTGTGTGTGTGTGTGTGTGTGTGTGTGTGTGTGTGTGTGTGTGTGTGTGTGTGTGTGTGTGTGTGTGTGTGTGTGTGTGTGTGTGTGTGTTAGGTAAAGGAGAGCAGAAGAAGGCAAACAGCTGATATATCATCTATCTATCTATATATGTATATTTATATATATATATATATATATATATATATATATATATATATATATATACATTACAACATCAAACTTGTATAAGTTCGAACATTGTAATATCGAAACCAGAAGTCCAAAATCCAAAAATAGCAAAGCCATGGCACACTGATTTTTTTCCCAGGGAAAAAAAAATCGGTGGGCTGTTTTCAGGGCTTTGTTATTTCCTCCACTGTGGTGCAATCTTGGAGTTGCTATATTTAAGTAGGGGTGTGAAGCCCCCCACTTTACTTTAAGTTTAAGGTTTAATTTTTTTTGTCATGGAACAGCGATTTTTTTCCCTGGGAAAAAAAATTGCTGTTCTGTGGTTTCGTTATTTTGGGGTTTCAGAGTTTACAATTCGATATTATGTTAGTACTTCTGTTAGTTCGACATTGTGATATAGACCCTATATATCTATATACATATGTATATATATGTATATATATGTATATATATATATATATATATATATATATATATATATATGTATAGAAACACACACACACACACACACACACACATCTTTATTTATTTATTTGTTTATTTATTGATTGATTGATTTATTTATTGTCATTTGTTTACCGGGTTGGTCCAACTGAGCCAAAGGCCCATTTTTAATGGAGGATCGAGGAGGAAAGCTCCATTTACAATTACAGACATTCCAAGAAACAGTAATTAATGCAAAGATTAAAAATTACAATAGTAATATTGACAAGAAACATTTACATAAAATGAAATAAACTAACATATATATATATATATATATATATATATATATATATATATATATATATATATATATATATATAAACACACATGTATTGATTTATTTGCATTTACTAACCAGCTGAGGTGACTCCATTTTCAGTGGAGTCTCTAAATAATAAAAATGCTGAATGATATGGATAGCTGGCTGTTTTTGTATCACCAACTGCTATTTATATGATGGACTTCATAGTAGTTAAGGCAACATTATCAGCCTTGAATGGATTGAACAAATATACAGATATGAAACTAAAGGCACAACAAACTAAAAGTAACAAATAAATAGACTAGAGGCTTCCACGGACTGACTACGAAGGTTTAATAGGATAAATCCACAAGATCAAACACGAAAATAAAATCAGGTACTTTAAGCGCTTTTCGTTTGTTCAAAGGAACAAACTTCTTCAGAAGTGAGTTACTACAACAGCTGTAAGCAATTTGAACTCAAAAAGTGCGGGAAAATTGTAATTGATTGTACCTTTTAAACAAACAGTGCATAAAAAGCTCTATTTAAATTTAAAATCTAATATGTAAAACATTCCTTGTTAAAAATGTTGTGTAACACAAAAATATCAACAATGATTTAAAACCCACATATTAATACATAAAATATTGAATTTCTTCTGTATTATCTAAGAAGACTTTTCAGCTTGAGTAAGCTAGAAATTGAACATGCTTCATTGAGGCCAGGGTGATAGAATGAGTTTAATCTAATCTGCCACAGTAGTTCCATTTCTTCTAGTTTAAAGGAAGCAGGACCCCCCCGGTTGTCAGGAATAAAGTTACTAATAACAGTAAACTTAAATTTGTGGGATGGATTAATGTGGACATGTTTTGCTAGGGCATTCTCTAACTTATTGTGTGAGATAGCATATTGATGTTCATATATCCTATCTCTAAGCCTACGTTCTGTTTTGCCCACGTAAAATGCAAAACAGTCAATACATTTAGCCAAGTACACTAGAAATTTACTGTTACAATTAAATCTAGACTTCAGTCTGTAAGTATTACCATTGATTGTAAAATGGTTATTACAATCAATGTATTTACAGAAATTACAATTTTCACATTTAAACATTCCTGGTAGTCTGGATGTTACTGGAACATGTCTCTCCAGTACATTCTTTAAATTCCTTCCTTTTTTGAAAACCACATGTGGCCTATACCCCAAACAGTCAAGGACAGTTTGGTTAGTTCTAAAAAAAACCCCAGTTCTTATTGATCAATTTTACTATAGTACTGCTTTGACTGTTAAATGTGGTCACAAAACTAAATTTAAAGTCCTTTTCTTGGTCAGTCACATCCTCTGTGTTAGAGGTAGTTTGCCTGTCCACTCCAAGATTGTTACTTAATGATACGTGATCAACACATAAAATAGGTTTGAACCAATCAATACTTCTTTTGTAAGTAACTTCCTCTATCAGTGTGTCTACAAGTGACTCTGGATATCCACGATGCTGGAACATCTGTTTCAAAAACTGACATTCGCTATGGAAATCTGAGTCCAAGCTGGAAATACGTGATGCTCTCACTAGCTGCCCTTTGACCACAGATCTTTTTTGGTGGAAAGGGTGACAGCTAGTGAAATGGAGAAATGTATTAGAGTAACTAGCTTTTCTGTAAATTTGCGCTGTGAAAGAGCAATCTGACCTGTTCTTATTTAACTGAATATCTAAATATGAAATAGATTCAGTCTGAAATGTATATGTGAATTGTAAAAAACCTGTTGACACATTGAAGCTCTCAACCAATTCAGTTGCACTTACTGCATCACCTTTAAACAGGATGAAAATGTCATCCAAAAAGCGGGTATAATAAGCAATCGGAGCAGGTGTTAAACTAGTTGAAATCACCTGGTTGAACTCCCATTGAGCCATAACCAAGTTTGCAACACTCGCTCCGCAAGGTGATCCCATTGCTAAACCCACTTTCTGGAGATAAAAGGTATCATCAAAAATAAAGAAGTTATTGGACAAGATAAGGTCCAACAGTTCCATGACCAAGGAAATGTCACTTCTTGGTGCATTGTGTCTCATCATGACTTGGGCCACCCACTCAGTACTGATGTCGTGAGGAATGCATGTATACAGGTCCTTAACGTCGATAGTCAGAAAATTATACTCACTATCGAACATGATTTCATTAATTTTCGATAAAAAGGACCACGAATCTTTGCAAATCTGTGGCTCCAAGAGAACATATTTCTTCAACATGGAGTCAACCAGTTTTGCACATGCATAGGTGGGTGACCCACGCCCATCAATGAGTGGTCTCATTGGGGGATTTTCCACATTTTTGTGGATTTTAGGGATCCCAAAAAGTGTTGGATATTTGGGGAATAAACAATATACAGATATACAAATCTATTTACACATATTCATAATTTCCTTTACAATCATGCTAAATTTTCATTCCGATTAGACCCACACTCCTTTTTCCATAACACCATTTGATATTTTTAACATTGTTGCTAAAATCCATTTAACATTACGCAATATTTCATTTCTTCTTTCATTCCATATAACTCATATAACATAAAATAACTTTTCATCTATTTTTAACATATTATTTACTTCTATTCTTATGATATCCATATTTAGTCATCTCCATGTTTATTTTATCTGCTTCTTTTATATCTTTGAAAAATTATTTTACATTTCACACATGTTCCATTGTTTCTTCTTCTTGACAATGTAAACATAATGTATCACTTTTTTTTGTATATGGTATATTTCCTTTTACTGGCAATTTATCTATTACCAGTCTCCACAAAAGATATTGACATTCCATTTTCTGATTACACCATTTGCTTCCTATTTGTATAGCTTTAATCTTTTCCATCTGTTAGATTTTCACATGATTTTACATAGTAATGTTTTATCATTACATTCATATACCATACTTTTTTATTTTTTCTATATCATCAATTTTTATTTTTCACAAAAATATTTTTCTTGATGATATTTTATTTTTTCACTTATACACCTTTCTTCACTTTTACTCTTTTTTTAACCATACCCCAAAATTTATCATACTTGTATTTATACAGTGTTACTACTAATCTCTCATATTTTTCATTTCTCCCCTTTAACACTTTGAACAAATTTAATGAAGCAGCATATACCACTGGGTTAATTACCCCTAAACTTCATTCTTCTTGATTCACATATACATCTCCTCTTGTTACTGGGTTTAACCTTGAACCCCATACAAGGGTTAAACCTAGAACCCTATACAAATGAAAAATATCTGTAAAACGTCCTTTTCAAATACTGTTGGCAACACAAATACACTTGCTAAGTATGGTATTTTTTCCCCATCAGTACTGAATTTGTCAAATAAGTCTTTTATCCTGAATGATAATTTAAATTTACTACATCACCTAAACCTTTGCTTTTCTCTTTATTTAAAGCCATCCCTATCACTTTTAGATACTCATTTGTGCAAATT
The DNA here is from genome assembly GCF_019279795.1 of Protopterus annectens. NCBI lineage: Eukaryota > Metazoa > Chordata > Ceratodontiformes > Protopteridae > Protopterus > Protopterus annectens. The sequence continues at coordinate 1,236,843,921 of NC_056726.1, read as the reverse complement.
ACTTCTTTTATCCAGATTTTATCTTTGCAATTATTACAATGTCATGTGCATATGTTAACAGAACTGTAATTCTTAACCCTTCAGGTGTTATATACCCCACCTCTTTCATTTTGTGATTTATTTATCATACTAAACATTCATAACTAATGCAGAGAGTATCCAGCTCACTGGATATGCCTCTTTTAAACCATTATTCATTTGTACCTCTTGGCTTAACCAGCCATTTACAAGTATTGAAAAAATATTTTGAGCTTTCTCTGCTTACTTCTGCTTGCTTGCTTACTGTGGGATTTGAAGTCTTCTTAAGACACTCAGTCTTGCTGGCTGGATTCTTGCTAAAATTCAAAGTCTGATTATATTTGCATTCACAGTCTATTGCATACAGAAACTTGCAGAATATACACTGATGAGAGAATATACTTTGCAGCACTTGTCTTTAAGAGCAGTAACCAATAACTTTTATAATAAATAAAACTGGACAAACGTTGCAGTTTAAAAGTACTGTTCCAACTTTACTTCTCATATAGTACAGATGATGTGAGAGATATAACATTTACCTTGGGACTTGTGTCCCTACCAAACCTCTCTCACATAGCTGGATTTATACAGCTCTTTATATACAGTTTTAGTCCTGTAGAAACAATACTAAGCTTCCTTGTTTAACAATGTCTTGTAAGAGACCAGCTTTTCTGACAGTGTGAATATCCTGTAACAGTGTCCTAATGTCCATGTAGAAAAACATATGTTTGAGGAAACACATTGTATGTATTCTATTTGGATCTGTGTATATGACCATATGTTCTTGTACCAATGCTGATAAACATATCCTGTTTTTTATGAAGAAAAACATATTTTTGAGAAAACACATTGTCAGAGATCAGCTTTTCTGACAGTGTGAACATCCTGTATTTTATTTGGATCTTTGTATCTTGTGCCATATCCTGTTTTTTCCATGCAGAAAAACATATTTATGAGAAAACACATTGTCACAGTGTCATTGTCCATTCTTTAAAAGCAGATTTTGTATTTTTGCTCTTGCATACATCCTGTTTTGAGTCTGTAAGGGAAAAATGTCCATTCAGCAGATTCATTTTCCAAGCCATGGTCATTTAGTATGACTGCTGATCACATATTACTTAAACTTTGTTTCTGCATTTAAGCAAGCCTTTTCTTTCAGCATATTTACAACATAATTAATTTCAGATTTATATTCATAAAATCTAACAATTCCCTCTGTTTTTAAACATACTCAAAACATTTTATATAGAAAACACAAGAAACAAACCTTTAGTTTGATACAACAAATCAAAATGCAATTTTACATAGTTAATACAATGATATTAAAGTATTACTACCAAAACTGAATGTATTTAAAACTTTTTCTTTTGCAGACCATTCTGTGAAAATATTTTTTATCAGTTATGAGCTGTCTGCTTTAATGTTATTATTATTTTTTTTTAACATGATCAATTTATTCTTTTGCAATCACAGAATTTAATTTATGACTTAGAATTGTTTCATTAACTCTTTGCAGCTGTTGAATTAACTATGAGACAATAACTACGTGCTACTGCAAGCATTTATACACTACTGAACACACAATTTCAATGTCATTTTAACCATAACATTGTGGTCATGTCTTTGAACTGCTACAATGTATTCTGTACAGTATGTATTTACACAGACTGTTTGCTATTTATGCATTTCAATCTAGTAGGTATACTGGACCCATTTTTTCTTTAAATATGTTTTTTTCACACATATTCATTACTAGACATTTATTTAATTTGTACTGAATTCTTCTGCATTTGTACATACAATGACTATAAAGTACATTTAGTCTAATCTTACAAATTTAATAACATTAATATTAAGCAAAATCTTGGAAAATGTTTGTCTCTTTAGAAATATCTAGTGGAACTGATACCAAATCCATATGTCCTGTTATTTTAAACTACATACTCAACAATTAAAAATATTCATGCTTTTTTATATCAACATTGTTTTGCCAAAACATATTGAAAATAGTGACCATTCTTGCTATTAGAAACATTTATGCATTTTTGCATATCTTTATTCTCTCTTGTATAGCTGTAATCAGTTTTAAGCCATCTCTTGTTTTTTTAAACCATCTCTTGTATAGCTTGACGTTTAACAGGCTGTAAATATAATTTAATTCTAAACAATACAATAATAACCATTATGATAGCTATTAACAACTTGTAAAATATCTTATCCTGTCAGGTTTAATCCAGTTTACCAGTATTTCTAATACACTAATACCTGTTTTTTCCTCTCCCTAAAAGAGTATTGTCAAGAAGGAATGAGATATTTTTTCCTGTAGCTTTATTTTAGACCCTTATTATTTATTTTTATGTAGCTTTATTTCAGACCCTTGTCACAGTCTGTTTATACAGTCAGTGTAAAACTGAGAAAGTGCCCCTCCCTCTTATACAGTCAGTGTAAAACTGAGAAAGTACCCCTCCCCCTGCAGTACTTCAGCACTGTTTAAAAACACATTGTCACAGTGTCATTGTCCATTCTTTAAAAGCAGATTTTGTATTTTTGCTCTTGCATACATCCTGTTTTGAGTCTGTAAGGGAAAAATGTCCATTCAGCAGATTCCTTTTCCAAGCCATGGTCATTTAGTATGACTGCTGATCACATATTACTTAAACTTTGTTTCTGCATTTAAGCAAGCCTTTTCTTTCAGCATATTTACAACATAATTAATTTCAGATTTATATTCATAAAATCTAACAAGTATTGCTACTTTATTATTACTATACGCTGGCATACATCATTTATTAACTTTCTCACTTATGTTATATTCTTTCATTACTATCCATAACATTTCAGGTCCAATTGTATCAAATGCCTTATTAAGGTCTCCTAGCATGATTTTTGCTTCTACTTCTTTTCTATTCATAATATCATCCACAATTTCTTTATCATTAATTATTCTTAATGACCTTTCCCCTTTATACAATATACATTGTCTTCCATAATATTTTCCATTTTTGTTTTTTTCTTTAAAATCTCCTTTGCATTATTTTCATAAAGATCTTATAATCATTATTATCCAATACTATCAGCCTCCAGTTTTTTTAATTGTCTTCTATCTTCCTTCTTCCATATGAATTTAAGTATTCCATTACGTAATTCTTTATATATAAAACCTTTATTTAACCATTCATTCAAAATCTTAAAAAAAAAAAACTTTGTTCCAATCCCTTACATTTTATATATTTCATACCCTATTCCATCTTCTCCTGCTGCCAAATCTATATTTACTTGTCTTAATACTTTCTCTAGCTCATTTAAAGAAATCTCCTTTTCCAACTGTTTATTCTCTTTTTCTGCTAACTTTTTTACTTTCCATGTTTTTTTCACGCCTTCTTTTTTCTTTAAACATTTCTTGTATATGTTGTACTGCACTGTTCATAATCTTTCTCCTGAGTTCATTTTATTTCTCCTTTTGCATTTTTTTTTATTTTTCTCATTACATTACTATCTTCCTTTAATAATATGCTTAGGTAGCTTGAAACTTCTCTTTTTCCTTGTGAAACATCTATTTGCTTATATAACAATTCTTGTATTTTTTTATTTCTTTCATATAATGCTTTTTCTTTATCAAAGTACTTTCTTTTATTATGTTCTAAGCATTGTTATATGTTCTTTTATATTTTTCTTTCTCTACTTTTCTCACATCATATTGCCACTGTAGAAAAACATTTTTTTTTATATTTTTTCTTAAATATCACCTACCATTCAGACCAGTTTTTATAAAATGTTCTCATAGTAATATGATTTTTCCATAACTGTATTCCTAATCTCTTTCTTTCATCATTCCATACTTTCTCATTTATCATTTTTATTCCTTTGCCTATTTTATATATTCCTTGTTTTCCTTTAACTTTAGCCATATTGAAAGATGATCATAAAATCCTGTTTGAACTACCTCCCTTCCTCCTGTAACTAAACCTTCTGATAATATAAAATAATCTATTTCGGTTCTATACATACCCATTTTGTAAATCTATGAATTTTTGTCCCAACGTTTTAATTTACCACATCTTATAACTTCTAACATTTTTTCTTACATAATTTCATTTCCTTTTATGTGTGCCTCTTAAATCAGAATTACAGTCTCCTGTAATTATAATATTCATATTCATAACTACATAGTCTAAAAATCTGATAAAATACACTTTCCCATTCTCTACAATAGTACAAACATATAATGTTATAATTTTATATACTTGTTATTTCCATTTTAAATCTACAATGGTTAATCTTGCCCATTTTTGCTATAGTTACATCTAATATCTTTACTTTATTTCTACAAAATACAGCTATTCTAGAATATCCCTCATTTCCCAAATTCCAGATTATCTTTCCTCCCCATAGGTTCTCCTTTTGAGTATTTCTTTATTTGTTAAAAATCTTGTGTTTTTTAATATAATTACATCTATGTCACATGCATTACACCACTCCAAAATCACTTTTATTCTTACTATATTCTTAATACTATTCACATTCTAGCACTCTAAAATTTTCATTTTCCCTTTTCCTTAGATTCATGGTTTCATATGTTCATAGCTAATTACTAGGCTAGCTTTCTCACCTTGTGTTTGTGAGACAAACACCTTAACCTTTAGGTGTCCAACCTTTTGGCTTGCTGGGGCCGCATTGAGTGAACAGAAATGGTCTTGGGGCCGCATATAAAATATATCATATTGTTAACTCTTTCGTTGCTCCAGAAGACCACAGTCGACCTCCTGCTGTACTGTAGGTGCATGTGAACAATGAATAAACGTAATAAATGCATAATATTTGCCTAGAAATTCTAATTCTCATTCTAATTCTAAGTCTCTAATCTAACAGTTAACTCTAACATCTTAGTTTATATATATATATATATATATATATATATATATATATATATATATATATATATTTTTTACAAATAAACAAATTTCTCACTGGGAAAACCATTCCAGCAGTCCAACTATGTAAAATGCCAACATCAGCAGTCCTACAATACGATAATCCAGAAAAATAAACCAACAAATTTGCAATAAAGTAAATAATTCACATTATTGACTTAATAAAACAATTCTGAATAAGCTACAAGAGGGTCTCACCCAAACAAATAACTGGTGCAGAAATGTGGCCTTAAGCTAAATGTCAAAAAATGCATCATCATCCCCTTTGAGGAGAGTGATGTCCCCACAAATTATCACATTAATAACAATGTTGTAAGCATGCAGTAAGTCGTATGGTACTTGGGCACCCAGGTTGATAGAAACCTGGGTTTTGACCACCACGTTGTCTCCATTGTAAGGAAAGCTTTTTACATGGCCCACTTCATTAGTAAGGGTACCTCATTCGGGGACAAGGAGGTCATAACATCCCTATATTCTTCCTTTACAAGAGCCATTATTGAGTGCAATGCCCCTTTTGGCATGTGCCTCAGCAAAACACCCTGCCAAAAGAAAGACTACAACCATTTCTGACAAAAAAAGGTCAAAGGACTAAGTTCACTTAGTTATCCAAACAGACTAAAAAGCTTCTTGCTTTCCTCTGTCTCTCACTGGCACCTATAAATGTCATCACTGGCTTGCTTTCCAGGCTAAGAAAGATCCTGCCTTAAAAGACTTTCTCTACCTCAGAAATACTGGTTATACTTAAAACGCTCACTACAAAGACCACAGCCTTCACTGCAACATAAACAAGCCACTTTTTTATGGACAGGTTCTTGACACAAAAACCTTCAACTTCTGTAAAAGGCTCCTCTCATTATCAAACAATGTAGTTCAGCAACACGATGGCTGGATGGATAGCCATAAATGTAATCCTTGGGTAAGTAGCATAGCCTTCATCAAACTAGATGGAAAATCCATATACTAACCTTTCCCAGCTGGATGGCTACGATCTAATATTGGTTACTCAAGTAAAGTTGCCCAAGAAGTGGAGCATGTTTAACTAAGAATTCCATTTGCAAAATTATATTCAGTATACATATTAAATCTCTCTCTCTATTACACACACACACACACACACACACACACACACACACACACACACACACACACACACACACACACACAAGCCCCTACTTGTAAAATAGGCAACCTCAGTAATCACATGACACCCACTCACTGAATGAAATCGTCTGGAAGTCAAAATATCTGAAAAAAAATCATAATAGAGATGGATTCATCCATGTAATTTCCCACCACCAAAAGGACCATCAATAAATCAACAAACAACTGCTCAGCAAAAAGTAAATCAACAAGAAAACCATAAACTATAATGCTACATACTGGTATAAACATATAACTTGTGTCAATCCCCAGGTTAATCCATACCAAAAGATTGTTTCAGAGCTTCAGCTATGTACAAACAGCTTTCTCCTAAAAACTTTACTCATTGATATTTGCCTTGCTGTAATTATAACTGTAAAAAAAAATGTTTTTAAGTTTATTCTGTACCTCAATGATTCTCACTGTTGTGAAATGTAATCTCTGCCATATTGTATGAGTACTACATCCATAATTTGCTGCCTCTCTCTCATGTATTGTATTATATTGTTTGTGTTATTTTTGGAGCTTTTCTCCCCGGGCCTCCGCTGAAAATGGACCTGTGTCCAGTCAGACTTTCCTGGTAAACAAATGTAAAATAAAATAAAATAAATAAAAATAAACTTCCCTCCAATCTAAAGCCATTTGACATTCAGACATTTTAATTTGTGCAGAAGTTACTCACAGATTGACAGTTTACTGAGCTGTAATGCTGACCTTCGCTTTTGAAAAAAACAAATTCCCAGACTTTGTCAATAGCTCAAAGTGTAGAGATGATTATTTATTTATTTTTGGAAAACATCTTTAAAACTGTTAAACTGATTATACACCCAGAAACACAGAAAAGTTATTGTGATTATGTAAACCACAGACTGCTCCAAGAAATCAAAGTCACATTAGCACTCTATGCTTATGTCCGAACAGATGAATCATACCTGTCAATTCCAAAAGAAGTAAAGTAGCTTAATAAGAAGGTTATTTGCAAGGTTACATGGCAGTTTATATTGGAAATAAGCAGAGATATTAAAAAGGCTCTGCTTTTCATAATTATGCCGAAAAGTCTTCCAAGATAAATACAACTTCTGATTTAGTATGGAACCATACCTCTCAACCTTAGAGCAAGAAATCTGGACAAAGCGAAAAATAAAAGTGGAACACAGGCCCAAAAATAGTTATGCATCACAGACACCATTGAAACAACTGTAGCTGCAAACATTATACATCACTTATAATCTTTCTATCCCATCATTGTCAGTTAAGCATTATATGGCTCATTCAGTCCTGCCTTCTTCTGCAGCAATGAAAACCATGCTTTGAAATGACAAATGCATTAAAAATAATAAATAAAACACATTGCATCAACATCCTGCAACTTTCTACCTGCAAGCGACCACAGAGCTTTCACTGAAACTAGGGCTACTTGTTTCCCCAGAATGACAGCTCTCCCTAATTAAGTCTAATGGTATACAATCTATCAGTATCTGGACTACCTGAAATAAATTAAATTATGGCCTGTAAATTGAAAGTATACTTTGTTTAATTAAACTATATTTCTAAGCCCACTTACTATATTTTTTCACTAACATCCCAATATCCATTTCCAGGTCACTTTACAAGACATTGGCAGTGGTAGACTTGGCATCCTTCAGAACCCCACAGGCCCACGCTAATACATTGTCCATTAAATGTAAGTATCCATCCACTGTAAATGGCAAGAAGCTATGTCTTAAAAAATCTACTTCTGGCATGCGTACCCAAGTATTAGGTTTTGAAACAAAGAAACATTCTCCGCAGTCTGTAAGTCTCTGTCTTTAATAATCATCTACTGTCACCCAAGTATTCGGTTTTGAAACAAAGAAACATATTCTCCACAGTCCGTAAGTCTCTGTCTTTAATAATCATGTACTGTTGCAGCACTCCCAACACATAAGCACTCACATACATGCTAAAATCCCCAACATTTAAAAAATGACATTGTGCCCACTTGATTTGCCACTATTGATGATCCGCCAAAGCTATGCTTACTGTTGTCCAATCTACCACTGCTTAGAACCCACCAATGAAAAAACAGTACTAGGTGTTTTTTTGTTTGTCTGAAAAAACAATACAAATTTATATGCTACAGTCCCACATAGTCAGTCCACTACTGACCCATTAACCGTAGGCTGCTGTCTCATTCTTACTCCCTGGAACTGCATTACCTTGGATGACTACTTTTATTTCCTAAGCAAAAGACACAAATTGGAAGATGAGGCAAAAATCCAGACATTCTTTGAAAATCCATAACGTTAAGAGGTATGAGTTCATGTTCAATACAACACTCTCCCTGTCAGGAAAAGCCGCAATTTAATGAAAGTGTACTCTTAATGTATGATATATTTGTGAGCTAACTTGTTTCTGTTCAGTAGGTAGACTGATCATTGTTAGCCTCTTTGTGCATGCGTCTCTCTCAGTCATGCACACATGTACACACATACACACACACACACACTCTTCTTCTACTTTCACGCACACAATTCTGCTTTCATGCATGCACTCACTCACTCCATACTTACCTATTAACACATGTAATTGCTGTCCCTTTCAAAGGCAACAGTGGCAAATCCATACACGAGTCCCTCTTCAGCGAGAACACACACACACACACACACACACACACACACACACACACACACACACACACACACACACACACACACTGATTGTTCGGCGCAAAATAATGGCGTAAACACACTGACCATTTTTTGGCTCAAAAACAAAACTAGAAGGGTGCTTTGGCGCATGTGCACACTGACATTAGCATTACAGGTCACGGGAGCGAAAAACACAAAACAAAAAAAGTGTTTTGGGGCATGCGTGCATCGATGTTGCAGTTAGAGGTTGAGGGACGCATGGAAAAGCTCTGAGGGCCGCATGCGGCCCGCGGGCCGCAGGTTGGACACGTCTATAGGTGTTAACGCGGAAAGGGGACTTGGTTAAAAGAATGCTTGTAATCCATTGATTATTTTTAATAGAACTGATCTCTGTAACCACTCCCTTGTTCCAAATAACCTGATTATATATACATAAGGAATGTTTTTTGTTGCTTTATATTAACTAGGATCAATTATTTGTGTGTTTCAATTCCATTTTAACTCAACTGTGGACTACATACCATTTTAACTCAACTGTGGAATGTGAAGATTGGGTGAAGATAGGTGAAGGCTGCCAGCCTAGCCAGATAAAAGCTTGGAGATAATTCTGTCATCTGTAAATATTAATGTAAACCACAGGCTTGTTGTCTTAAATGGTAAAAGCAGTGTTACATATGGAACTGGAAAAAAATGTAACAACAGTGCACTCTACTGACCAAGTAAAAGCAGGTTGTAACCCTTTGATGTTACAACTCAGAGTCAGTAAATCTAGAGTGAGGCTTCCTGCCTATTGTTTTAAGGCCAGAGTTAATGGCCATAATTTGCATGCATAAATGTCCTTTATTGCTCTGGTTTCTGCCCAGAGGTGAATAATGTAAATGTAGTTTCTGTTAGCCTGGGAACCCAGGGAAGTGTGAAGAATGATGTAATGTGAACCAGGAATGTGATTTTAAAAACAGAGAGAATCAGAGAGCATTAAGTATTTTTGTCTTGACCATCCAACTCATCAGCACTGTCTTGCTCTATATGTAAGTTTAACTTAGACTTATATTCCAAGAATATGGGGACATGTTCACTGGGAAACTAGAGTGCACCCACCTGGGGCAGCACGAGGTGGATACAGGACTCCAAAGGTCTATTAGGCAGGCCCCTTATAGAGTGTCTGAGAGAGTCAAACAGACTCTAAGGGAAGAGGTACAGGAGATGTTGGAACTAGGGGTGATTCAAGAGTCCAACAGTCCCTGGGCCTCCCCAGTGGTGCTGGTGCCAAAGAAGGATGGCAGCACCAGGTTCTGTGTGGACTACAGGAAATTAAATAGTCACAGAGTCAGATGCTTACCTCATGCCTAGGACAGATGAGGCCCTAGAGCAGCTAGGTGGGGCTAATTATCTTACAACCATTGATCCTATCAAGGATTACTGGCAGGTGCCCTTGACTCCCAGTACTAGTGAAAAGTCAGTCTTTGTGACTCCTTTTGGCTTGTATGAGTTCACAAAGATGCCCTTTGGGGTGAAGAATGCCCCAGCAACTTTCCCAAGGCTGGTAGATCATATCCTGGCAGGAGCAGGAGGGTTTGCCCTTGCTTACCTAGTTGATATTGCCATCTACAGCCACTCCTGGCCAGAGCATGTTCAGGATGTCAGGGAGGTGCTGGACAGACTACAGAGGGCAGGGTTCACTATTAAGCCATGCAAATGTGAGGTGGGTATGGTAGAGGTCTCCTACCTGGAACATAGAGTATCGAGTGGTAAGATAAGGCCAGCACCTGCCAAAGTGGACGCCATTCAGGCATGGCCTGCAGCTGTTACTAAAAAGCAGGTGAGGGCATTTTTAGGGACAGCAGGGTACTACAGAAAGTTCATTCCCAGTTATAGTACTATAGTTGCTCCCCTCGCAGACCTGACAAGGAAGAACAGGTCAGACAAGGTAGTGTGGACCCTAGCATGTGAGCAGGCATTCCAGAAGCTTAAAGAAGCATTAGGAGGACCCCCTGTGTTAGCCAGTCCAGATTATAGCAAATAATTTCTTGTGCAGGTTGATGCTTTGAACCATTAGGGTGGTGCCTGTACTTAGTCAGATTTCTTCAGAAGGAGAAGAGCACCCAGTGGTTTATCTCAGTCGTAGGCTCCAACCTAGGGAGGAATGCTATGCAGCTGTAGAAAAGGAATGTGTAGCCATAGTGTGGTCACTGCAGAAACTTCAGTCTTATCTGTATGGAAGCCAGGGAATTGTTAATGGATAGGCTTGTATAAGCCCTAGGGCCTATAGCCTAGTACCAACATATGAACCTAGGAACCTAGGGAAGGAAATTCACTGGTATGACAGATCACAACCTCCTAACATGGTTAAACAGAGCCAGCCAGCAAAATGCCAAGTTGCTAAGATGGAGCCTGGGGTTGCAAGCATATATGTCCATGCAGCACTACAGTGGGATTAGCAATGCCAATGCAGATGGGCTCTCAAGACAGGGAACGGGGTAAGGTGTACTCAGATAGACCTAATGCCCTCAGGCAGCATTTCTCAAGGGTCACTTCAAAAACTAGCTTGAGTTCTCCAGGATGGAGATATGTGAAGATCGGGTGAAAATAGGTGAAGGCAGCCAGCCTCGCTAGATAGAATTTTGGAGATAATTCTGTCATTTATAAATATTAATGTAAACCACAGGCTTCTTGTCTTAAATGGTAAAAATCATGTTACATGTGGAACTGGAAAAAAATGTAACAACAGTGCACTCTACTGACCAAGTAAAGCAGGTTGTGACCCTTTGATGTTAAAACTTGGAGTCAGTAAGTCTAGAGTGAGGCATCCTGCCTATTGTTTTAAGGCCAGAGTTAATGGCCAGAATTTGCATGCATAAATGTCCTTTATTGCTCTGGTTTCTGCCCAGAAGTGAATAATGTAAATGTAGTTTCTGTTAGCCTGGGAACCCAGGGAAGTGTGAAGAATGATGTAATGTGAACCAGGAATGTGATTTTAAAAACAGAGAATCAGAGAGCATTAAGCATTTTTGTCTTGACCATCCAACTCATCACCACTGTCTTGCTCTATATGTAAGTTTATCTTAAACTTGTGTTTTCTCTTAGAAATATCTAGAAACTAGAAAGATTAGACAGTGCTCTTCTGTGATGTCAGAACTGCACTACTGAATTATTTTAAGTATTTCTCTGTGATCTCTGAACTCTTGACTAGCACTGTGTAGTAAAAAGTATCGGCTTTTGTTTTGACTATTTGTTATTAAATATTTTTAAACCCTTTCAACTGTGGCTGTTTTTGTAGAGATGTTTTAAGCTCTTCAGAGTACTTGCATGCCTTTGGTAAAATTGTACAAAGTCACTCTAATAGCTTTAGCCCTGGGCTATACTACCAATTGGATAATAATAATGCACAGTAATAATTGGACAGCCTTTTAAGGGTCTTTGAGTAGCTGATAAATATTAGTGGGTGGTGGCAGCTGGTACTACCCTATAGTCTGAGAAAAAGGGGCACAGTTGGAGAACCCGTGCCAGCCTTCCCTAGGAATGTCTGTATGGTTGTATAAACTCTTCTCAAAGTGTGTGTGTGTGTGTGTGTGTGTGTGTGTGTGTGTGTGTGTGTGTGTGTGTGTGTGTGTGTGTGTGTGTATCAGCTACTTTGGCAGGGACTTGAAACATTGATTGGACAGAGTGGGTGCTGGAGGTTTTAGCTTGCCTGCTAGGCTGAGATCTGGACCCTATAGCTGTTCCATTGGGGAGCCTTATTGGGGACCTGGAGAGCAAGGGAGCGACCAGCCCCAGACTGACTTTGATCTCTGTGTGCTGTTACGGGAAATTGCAATTTACTGGGTGTATTTGTTTTTCTTTCCTCCTATATGAGACGCCCCTCACCTGTGTTAATGGTGAGGATTGAGGCTCCTTGATTGCTGGGCCAGGGCACGGGTGTCACATGCACTACCTACTATTTTCTATTTTATTTTTTTTTGCAAAATGTATTTCACAGTTTGATTTTTATTATTGAACTAGGTGCTTAACATCATTCAGGAAGTGAGCATCACACTCTCCACATTGTGAAATTTCTTCTTGGCTTAGTATAACATGTTGACATACCACACTGTGGAATTTCTTTTTTATTTTGATCACAGTTTGTCATATGAAGTATACAGTGTCAATAATGTGCCCATAACTAGCTCATACAGCTAAACTTGTCTCATTCTCAAAGTAGGTCTGACTTGTATTCTCGAGATGTAGACCACTGTTGGAAGACTATTTAAAATATTCAGTAAGTATGACCAGTTACCAAGAAAAATACTGTAGGCACTCGAGGAAGATCTTCCTTGAGTGCCTACAGTGTTTTTCTTGGTATTTTTTTCGTGTTTTACACTGTGTGCTATTTTTTTGGTCTAAGTGTGACTAGTTATTTATGGAAAACTGTACCTATGCTTAAAGCTGGCTCTGCTGTTATGTTGCTCAATCACATTAATGCTAACCCTGCTCATTCTATTGCTTTCTGCACCCTCTTTCTCTAAAGTTACTAGCTGTCACTGTAAATAAGGCTTGTTTTCCCATTTCCTGGACCCACCTAGCAGCTGTTTCTAGACAGACTGCAGTGGACCATAAAAGATATTTACTCCTGGAAACATTTTCCCATCCATACTCTGTTATGTGACTTCTAATATTTTCCCGCTTGTCCTTTGATCATTACCTGCATGTCATTACTTTCTGACCCTAGCTAAATGGTATGACTCTTTATATTTAGAAATCAATGGACTAGTGTAGGTTGTGGGAAACCTTTGGACTACAAAGTGTATTTTTGAATCATTCTTTATTGGTTATGTGTGTTTTATTCAGCAGTGTGTTGGCATATGGCAGAAATAATAGGGAGACTGACTGGCCTTCTGCACCAAGTTCACTTTTGAATATTTCTGTCGTGATATTTGTAATGCTCAACAATGCTGATATGCAGTGAGTAACATTGAAAGCCTGAATGACTTCTGCAGTGTCCTCTGTGTTATTCCAAAAAGGCCACTCAGTCATTCATTTGAAAGGATGCATTTTGTAAGATATTTAATTTCCCCTGTGTTACTTATTCGGCTATGGCTATGTACTCCCACATTCCCAGATGGAATGAATGGTGACTTTTTCCTGGTTTCCTTTTTTCCTGATTAGACCCAATTTGCAATGTGTTGGACAGTTTTGCACTTCATGTTTTATTAAGGGCTCCAGTTGATTAATATATTGGGATATTTTGCAGTGTTGCATATTTTTATTTTACATTTGTTTACCTGGGAGGTCCGAATGGACAAAGCTGTCCATTTTCAGTGGAGGCCCATGGAGAAACGCTCCAGAAACAATTGCTAACATACAATGCATAAGATATTTACATGACCATTGTGGTTTACACATACAGTTATAAAATATAGCAGATAACATTGATTGCATAAGATATTTATATAAGCATAGTGGTTTAGACATACAATTAGAAGCATAGCCGGTAGTAACATCTGATTTTTGTCCATACAGTATGTTTAGCAGAGAAAGTCATGAAGATGTAATGAAGATAAGAGAAGAAAGGAAAAACTAAAAAAAACTAGCAAGTTTGTCAAAGGAGGAGAATATAGACAAGTTCATGTGAGGTTCATTGACATTTTAAGGTAAAGCTTTTCAACTTCCTCTAGGGGAGAGTTAGTGGGTATAGATGGGACAGTGGGGAGTAGGCGGCAATGAGTTGGTAACATGTGATAATAAATATAGTGCATTTGTAGGAGTTTTAAAGAAGAGGTTGGAGAGTGTGTAGGAGAAATGTGTTAGAATATGTCAGCCAGGTGCTCGGCAGTAGCATGTCCATAAATTGTTTATGTGGGAAATAAGCTGTTTTTTGAAGATAGTTTTGTTAGGTTGTACCCTGATTTGTAATGGTAGGGAGTTCCAAATGTTGGCAATGTTGCTAGAATACAGGGAGTCACCAGAGCTGTAATGTTTTTTGGAGATTGCGATTCATGCCTTGTTAGTGGATCTAAGTTCTCGGTTATTGGAGTACAGGGTGATCAGCTCTTGTAAGGCTGGAGTTTTGTCAAGTTGGTACAGTATTTGATGAGCTAGAAGACGTTGGTTTAGAGCTAAGGTGTTAGGGAGCTCCAGCCAGGAAAGCTGTTTTAGGGCTTGACAGTGGGGGGTGTGGTAGGAGGAGTTTGTGGCGAATTTTGCTATTCTGTTGTAGCATACTTATAGCTTGTTTAAACTGTTCTTGTTTAGATAAATTATGACAGGAGAAGCATACAGTAAGGGTGAGAGAAAATGGGTATGAGCTAGAGTAACTTTACTGTTGCTAGTTAGGAAGTTTTTACATCTGTAAAGAGAACCTAGTTTTTTGTTGACTTTGGTTATTGTATGAGCTATGTGTTTGTCAAATTTCATATTATTGTCAGTAATGACCACTAATAATTTGGTATGTGTGATAGGGAGATAGTGGTATTATCTGATGCAGAAATAGAGAAATGGTGAGTAGGTACTGCTGCTTTGGAAGGATTGAAGAGCATAAGTTGGGTCTTTTTAGGATTTAGTATTAGCTGGGAGTTTGTTAGCCAGGTTTTGATGGATGTAAAGGCTTCTTTGTGCTTGATGTGAAGTTGTTCGAGGGTGGGGGCAGAGCAGATTAAGGTGGAGTCATCAGCGTATTGAACCAGGTTTGTTAGAGGGGTGGCTTTGTGAAGATTATTTGTAAATATAGCGAAAAGTAGGGGTCCTAGGATTGATCCTTGGGGTACTCCTAGTTTTACAGTTAGTATGGGGGAACGGGAGTTTTGCCACTGAACAACTTGTTGGTGTTGGGAGAGATAGTCTTGAAACCATAATAGAGTGGGGTTAGTTAGTTTTAATTCTAAGAGTGATGTTAGAAGTTTTGTATGGGAGACTGTATCAAACGCCTTTGATAAATCAAGGAAAACTGCAGACACTAGTTGGCTGTTGTTGCATTGCATATTTACTGGGTTACTAAAATGGATGAGTGCAGTGGTAGTGCTATGGCTGGGGCAGAATCTATGTTGAGTTTCAGCAATAAGATTGTTGGAGTGGAGATGTGTTAGGATCTGGGTGTGGATACATTTTTCCAGTATTTTAGCCAGTGGGGAAAGTATAGCTATAGGGCGGTAATTTGTTAGGTCAGTGGAGGTGCCCCCTTTGTGTATTGGTATGATGTAGGAGATTTTCTAGAGAAGTGGCACCTTTTCTTCTGAGATTGATCTGTTAATGATTATAGAGATTGGGTAGAAAATGGCTTTGGTGGCTAATTTTAGGAATTTGGCAGCCAGTTTGTCTACTGCTAGGATGGTGGGTTTAAGTTTGGTTAGATGTCTATAGATGGTGTAAGTTGCTACAGGTTGAAGGGTGAAGGAGTTGGCATTATTTCATGGGTTATATAGTATAGTGGAGATTGAAGAAGGTGGGTCTGTTGACAACTTTAGTATAAAGTTGGTAAAGAACTCATTGAATTGAGTGGCTGTGTTTATAGAGGTGGTGTCTATGCTTGGATGAGGAGTTGGTGATTTACTTTGTTGGAGAATACTGTTTATAGCAGCCCAGAACTTTTGTGAGTTAGTATTGTGCTTAGTTTGAATTTCACTTTAGTACTTTTGTTTGTGTAGTCTGATTTTTTTTTACAGTGTTTCTCAGTTCAAAGAATGTTTGCCTATTAGGAGTAGTTTTGTTTTTGCACGAGGTGTTCCATGCAGTGTCCCTTTGTTTCATAAGTTGCCTAGTGCTCTTAGTAAGCCATAGGGTACAGATGGTTTTAGTGTAGATCTGTATTACTGGGGCAAATTGGTTGAGAAGGCCTAAGAAGGTAGTGTTGAAATACCCAACTGCTTCATCTAAAGAGGGGACCAGTTAGAGTGTTTAAGGGTTGTAGTAAGGTCGTCAGCCCTGAAGTTTCTACTGTATCTGATGTGTTTAAAAGACCTAGTTCTAGTGAGTTTAGTTTGGTCTCTGATGAAGAAAGTTGGGAGGTGGTGTCAGGTAGCATACTGAAATTATGGGTGGAATATGGGCGATTGGTGAGTATCCAGTTTAGTACTGATTCTTTTTTTGAGGTTTTGTCTACCCTAGTAGGGGTTTGTATAAGCTGTGAAAAGCCATAAAGGTTAATATGATTTGAGGGGTGGGGTGATTTAACTCATTAACCTCGACTACCGTCTCATGGCGCCTCTGTGCTTAACACCGAGCACACTGTGAGACGGTAGTAATTACATGCTGTTACATCCGAGTGCCTTCTCTCAGCGTAAGTAACTTTGCAGGCATATTACAGCTCCACTGTTGAAAATTAAGTTGAAAAAGTAACTGAACTTTGTCAGCTACCTTGTCAACTTAAGTTTCACCATGGAGTTTTATGGTCTTCATATTTTACTTTTATTAGAAAATCGGCTTGCAACACAGACTGTAATTGCTTATCAACAGCAAGCTGATTTAGTATGCTATTCATCCAGCAACTGTTGCAGCCAATGAGAGTCACCTATTGCGTAACCCCCCCCCCCCCCCCACTCTGTTCTGTCCAAATAAATAGTGTCCTACAGTAGATATTTCCTTTCTTTTTCTGGATTCTGTGGAATTATCTACTGTATCCCTCTTTATTGTGCCATTCGGGTGCCATCAAAAAGCTGCAACGGAGATCCCAGTATGTTCTTGGCAAAACCTTGACTTCAGCGGACAAGTCCTCATTATGGTAAGATTGCTTATTTCAATCAACAGCCAAATTGCGCAGGTTGAAAAGTTGCAATGAACTAGCTTTCTTGCTTAGTGGTTGAGATGTCTCCAAAAAAGAAAAGGAACCACTAATTATTACGCCGCCCTCCACAATGCATTCAGTGTTGAAAAAATGCCTAGTGTAAACAATCACGGATTGTACTTCTTGAATTTTGCCTGTACTGAATGTTATACTCGTTCTGGTTTTGTAGCATGTCACTTTAAAGTTACTGTATGCTTTGACCCTTATGCTGTCTGTCAAGAAGTTTGATTTGCTGAGGGGCAGTCACAAGACAAGAGCATCTGTAAGTAAAAGTATGAGCAGTTGTAAATAGTGAGGCAGCAAGCAAAGGGCACACGGTTGTTAGGTGTGTGTGTGTGAGCAGAGACTAGGTTATGTAAAAATGCATGAGAGAAAGTTTTCCTTATTGTTTGTCGCTTGTGAAATTGCTGGTGTCATTTCAAAT
>NC_056726.1:1236765414-1236825526 GCF_019279795.1 Protopterus annectens | reverse complement strand
TTTAGAGAAGCCACGCCATACTTAGATTTTTCCCCTTTTTACATTTCTCCACTATGACTTTATTTAATATGAAATGAAACTTTGTTCCATATGACTTTCTTTTATTGTCCTTTTGTTCTACTGCCATAATTGAGTTTTCTTCTAAATGACTATAAACTCTGTTGGCATTAATTCCCATGTATAGTTTATACATTGTTGGAAGGCAAGTTATTGGTCTATAATTTTTGGTCTATATTAGAATACTGAACTTTCAAAATTTCGAGTGTTCTAATATCGACCCATTTTCAGCGAACTATGAAAATATCAAAGAAACAGAAAACCAAATTTTTTCCTAGGGAAAGAATTTGGTTGTCCATTTCTGTTGCTTTGGTATTTTCAGCATTGTGGTGGAAAGTTACGGGTCAGATTCAGGTAAGTGTGCGATTGTGTGGACGTGAGGGTTAGGGCAGGTTAGGTGAGTTAGGGTTAGGGTGTGGGTGAGGTGACTGTGTGATACTGACGGACCTTAGGATTAGGGTTTGGGTTAAGGTAAGTGGATAGTTAGTGGTGTATGTATAGTTAAGTGTAGGGTTAGGTGTAAGAGTTTAGGTGTATGTGTGTGGATTGCTGTTTGTTTGGTGTGCTTGTGTTGTGTGTATGAGTTTTGAAACAGTGAATTTTTTCCCTAGGAAAGAATTTGCTGTTCTGTATGTTCAATGTTTTAAATTTTCGATTAATAGGGTTAGATATTAGAACACTCAAAATTTTGAAAGTTCGGTGTTCTAATATAGACCCTATAATTTTTAGGGTATCTTGCAGGTTCACTCTTAAGTAGGAGCATTGTTTTTCCTGTTGTTAGCCAGGTTGGTGTCTGTTCAGGGTGTGCATATAAATAGTTCTTACTCATGGCTAAATCTTCGTGCAAAGATGTTAATACTTTTAACCAAAAGTTAGGTACTGCATCTGAGCCTGGGGTTTTCCTTTCTTAACTTTGTTTTAATCCCTCTGGCTGTTAATTTCATCCCATTTCATATACTGTACCTTTAAACTTCTTATTCTTTCTTTTACTTCTTCTATCCATTTAGCATCTTTGTTATGTTCCACAGGATCTTCATAAATATTTCTCCAAAATGTATCTATTTCTTCTTTTTTTGGCGGTCTTTCAATTCTTTTTACATTGTTTCCCAATTCTGTATAAAACTGTCAAAGGAAAAATATACTTTAAAAATGATCAAAACATGGTAGGTTCAGGTTAAGGCACTTTAATCTTGCAGCAAGGAGACAAAAACGTGCTAATACAGAGTTTGTCTAACCAGAAACAGGAAATACTTTCATTTTTATACATTCTTAAACTAGTTATGTCCTATCATGCTGACGTAACAGATTACCACCTTTTCCATCATCATCTGCTGACCATCTTTCCCATGAATTTCTGCGGATTTATCAATTTTTATGTGAAACTTCCTGGGAAAAACAACATGGCCTTGGTTACTCTCAGTTAGATACATGGCATGTTACATTCAAGATACTATGGCTAAATCAAGCACAATGCTAGCAGTTCATTTCTTTAATAATCCTTTGAATACTTTATCTCTAAATTACTACAGCTGCAGAGGTTCCGCTCCTCTGGACAGAGCTATTTGTCTGAAATCATTACATTTATAACATAAAGCATTGTTCATTCATTCCCTTCTGACCTAGTAGATAAACACCTGCTTCTCGAGTACATTTCCACAAGGCATAAACAAGACTATTGCTGTGCTAGCAGTTACTAGGTCAGAGGGCAACTTGTAAGTTTCAGAAAGCATACTGCAGTTTTCAAAAAGCATTATTTCAGTCTCATGTGAAACTCAATTTGTATAAAATACAGTGCATGAAAAATAGAATGAAAACCGTATTAAAATACTTGATTATTAATTGGCATTAAGCATACACATATTAATACATATTTTTCTAACATTTCCCTCCTGTTAATACTTTTTTATTCTATTTTCAAAAAAGAATAAACAGTTTGCTTCTTTTCCTAACCTCTTCCACTCAGGATTTGCAGTTAAGAAAGTCATTTAGTTTAAACTTTTATGAGAGTGCTTCGCATTCTAGCAGCTCTTCAAATTCAGTGCTTTGATACATAGTCTTAGATAAGGATATATCTATGAATTCTTTAATTAATCTCTTCATGCAGGGGATTCCACAACAAACACAAACTCCTATTAGGAGTAATCCTACCCCAATGGCAATCAATATGTTCATAAAGATAGAACCCCACCCCCAAATGCATTCTGGAAAAAGTCTGTCAGAGGGTTTGGGCCTGGCTTGGTCATGGCCGACACTTGCTGAATTACCTCAAGATGATCATTAATTTCATGCTGATGGTCAGGAATAAATGCACAGCATTCTTCTTTGATTAAAGCGCAAGTCCCACCCCTCGCCGCTAGGGTGAAGTCAAGAGCCATTCGGTTTTGGAGTACTACAGTTTTCATGGCATTCAGTTCATCTGTTATCAGTTCAAGAGCAGAAAAAGTTGCATTACTCATTACTTCGAGAAGTTTCGACAGTTTTTGCAGCTCCCATATCGATTTAACTGCACCATATGCAGGTAATATACCTGCCCAGGATATGACAGCATCACTCAAGTCCATGTGTACAAGTTTGATTCCCACATCACGATGGTCTTTTCAGCCCACTTTGATCCGTCCCACTGGATTCTCAGGTTTCTTAACAGTCTTTTTGGTCACATCTCGGGTATTCCGAATATTTCCCTGAGGCAAAGCCGCAGTGTGTCGGATGGCCGGAACCAGGTACCCCAAAAAGCAACTGCCAGACCAATTCTCAGGTAACCATTTATAGGCCTTTTTACCACACACAAAATAACAGTCCTCTACTTTAGTTGTTACTTTGTTATGAAATGACTGCCCTGCATGAAACATTTTCCTATCTATTACAGATAACTGTTTAAAAAGTACAGGCTTACGTTGTACCTGATCAAGAGTCTTATGCATAGATTTTAAAAATGAGTCATAATCTGTACTACAAGATCCACTCAAATCGTTTTGTTTTCTATAACATTTATACTGTACTGTAACATTACACTTACTCCATCCCACTTGGATGGTATTGTTTTTGTAAAAACATACAATTCCTTTCTGTGTCACAGGCAAATACAGTGCTATTTTATCATGTGCTCTAATAGCAACTGTGTCAAAAACCAGATTTTTCCAGGTCTCATTGACCCCTAGGGGGATAGCAGTCTTCAATAAACCCCCGTATGCTGTTGGTATGGCCGTACAGACCCAGCAGTTCGAAACATTAAAAGTCTCAGCATACACACGTGTAATTGCCTGATAAGTGTTAAAATTCGGTTGCCAGTCTATGTTTGGTTCATTACGTCTAATCAGTTCAACTTTTGTGGCAGGAAAAAGGAGTGGCCACAACAAAAAGAACAGTGTGATTAGCATAACAATTAAAACGATCATACAAGTTTTCTGAGGTTGCTCAATGTCTCTATTCACTCTGTACCTGGCCATTTTGTTCTTGTTGTACAACAGTAACAAAGTTTTTGTCCAACTCAAAGTTCTTAACCAGTTTACAGTGTGTCAAATGAATCCAGGAAGCTCGCTCTGCGATCTTGACTGCAGTGGGTGTCGACAGTAGTACCTGGTATGGACCTTCCCACTTCGGAGAACTCCAATTCTTTCGCTTCACAATCTTCACCCAGACCCAGGTGCCTGGGGCTACTGGTGCTTCCGATTTTGGTTGCTCTTTATCTGAAACAGAATTTGACTGCAAAAGTTTGTTATTCAAAAATCGCCTCATATACCCTGCAAGTGAACTGTCAGCCTCCTGCTCTGTAGACATGAGAGGTTTCCACTGAGGTGTATAATATGTCCTCCCAAACAAAGTTTCAAAAGGAGTTAATCCCTTCGCATTTGGAACAGTTCTCATACTCAACAGTGCTAAAAGCAAACAGTGCACCCAGTTCTTCTGTGTATCACTCATCAACTTCCTAAGCTTATTCTTCAACACCCCATTATGCCTCTCTACTAACCCTGCAGACTGGGGGTGGTAAGCACAGTGATTTTTCAATGATATTCCAAAATAACGACTGAGTTGCTGTACTGTTTGGTTCACGAAATGTGTACTGTTATCACTATAAATCTTTTCCGGTATGCCAAATCTGGGTATAATTTCTTTAACAAGGACCTTTGCAACAGTAGCCGCATCTGGATTTTTAGTTGGAAAAGCTTCTACCCATTTGGAAAACATATCTATAATGATAAGGCAATACTTTTTATTCTCGCATTTATTTAGTCCTATGAAATCCATACAAATACTATGAAACGGATATGGTGGTGTAGGGAAACTCCCTTGTTTAGGCTTCAATGCTCCTCGTGCATGATGCTTGTTACAAACATGGCATGCTGCACAGAAATTTTTTGTGTAATTTGTAAATCCATAGGTTGTAAACACTCGATTCACTAACTGTACCATCCCCCCTGTTGAGACATGGCTCTGCCCATGGCTCAACAAAGCTGCATATCTAAACAAATTAGATGGAAAAATTGGTTTCTTTTTCTTGGAGATGTACAGTCCCTTTTCAAGGATTGCTCTTCGATTCATCCACTTCTGTCTTTCTACATTTGTAGTTAGTGTCTGCATTGTTTTCAACATTTCTAAATCTAAAGTCTCAGAGGGTTGTAATTCCTCACTCAAAAGAAGAGCTTCTGTGGCTGAAGCTGCTTGTTTCGCAGCTGTATCAGCCCGTGCATTACCTTTTGAAATCTTATCCTCTTGCTTTGTATGAGCTACGCATTTGCAAATAGCTACTTTTTTAGGTAACTGAATAGAATCTAATAGATCTAAAATAAATTGTGCATGATTAATTGGTTTACCAGTAGATGTTATCATTCCTCTATTTTTCCACTGCTGCGCAAAAACATGTACAGTAGAAAAAGCATATTGACTGTCAGTATAAATGTTCACTTTCTTACCTTTTGCTAAGGTACATGCCCTTGTCAAGGCAATCAACTCTGCCATTTGTGCAGATAAATTGTGTGGTAAAGATTTTGCTTCTAAAGTTTCAGTATCAGAAACGAGTTTATACCCCACTAGGATCTGTCCTGTAGGACCCCTCCTGCATGAGCCATCCACATAGTATTTCACCTCAACATCATCCAAGGGAACATCCGTAAGGTCTTGTCTAGGTAATGTCTTTTGCTCAATCTCCTGCAGGTAGCAGTGTGGTTTGCCATCTGCTGGGGTTGGGAGCAAGGTTGACGGATTTGGAGTTGATCATCGTTCAATTGTCATATGAGGTTGGCTCAAACAGTATAGTCATACAGTAAAGATGTCTAGTGGGAGAAAGGTGTGCTACTTTTTCTTGCAGTAAAATAATTGTGACTGCATGAGGCACTCTCAACATGAGAGGGTGAAATAACACTACTGAGGCCAAAGCCTGCACTACCATTGCAGCTGCAACTACTGCTTGTACACAGTGGGGCAGGGACCGCGCCACAGGGTCTAACTGTGATGAGTAGTAAGCTATGGGGCGTTGCTTGCCCCCATGTTGCTGTGTTGACACTGATGTCATATAACCCTGTTTACAGTCTACAGTTTGAAAAAATTGCTTATGATAGTTTGGTAATCCTAAAACTAAGGGTGATACTATCAGTTGTTTTAGATTGCAGAAAGCTGCTTCTGCCTCTGGTGTCCATTGTAATAAATCTTGTGCTGCCATTGGCTTTTTAAATATTAAATTGGCCAGTGG
The DNA here is from genome assembly GCF_019279795.1 of Protopterus annectens. Lineage (NCBI taxonomy): Eukaryota > Metazoa > Chordata > Ceratodontiformes > Protopteridae > Protopterus > Protopterus annectens. The sequence goes on along the minus strand of NC_056726.1, from coordinate 1,236,819,783 downwards.
AGCAGATTCCAAAGCATAATTTGGTATGCAGCTTCGACAAAAATTAGTAGTTCCCAGGAAGGACATCATTTCCTTCTTGGTAGTTGGTCTAGGTGCTTGTAAAATTGCTGTTTTTCTATCTTCATCTAATATTCTACCTTCTTTGGATATTACATATCCCAAGTACTTAACTTGTTTTTTCCAAAGTTGTAGTTTGTTCTTGTTGACTTTGTGACCTTGAGTAGCTAAAAACTGTAATAAAGCTATCGTGTCCTCCTTGCATTCTTGCTGGGTGGGGGCTGCCAGCAGAATGTTGTCTACATAAAGTAAAATCTGACTACCTTTGTGTGGGATAAATCCCGTTAGGTTGCTTGCCATTTCCTGTGCAAATATTGTTGGACTTTCACAATATCCCTGCGATAATCTTGTGCATGTATACCGTTTCCCCTGAAATGTAAATGCAAACCAATGTTGGCTGTTAGGGTGTATCGGTATTGAGAAAAATGCATTACTAATATCTACCAGAGAAAAATATTTGTGCTCTGGCTTCAAATCATTCAGTAAGGTATGTGGATCTGGCACCGTTGGTGCCCTGGGTATAACTGCATTTTTACAGCTTGTAAATCTTGGACCATACGCCATTCCCCATTTGCTTTCCTAACAGGAAATAAGGGTGTGTTACATGGTGAATCGGGAGATTCTATTAAGACTCCTTCCTTAAGTAAGGCTGCTATTATAGGTTTGATTCCTATCTCTGCATCCTTTCTCAAGGGATACTGTCTCTTCTGGGGTCTAAAAGCTGACTTTGGTGTAATAGTAATTGGTCCTGCTGTTTGTATGAGTCCTACATCTGATTTCCCTGCTGACCAGAGAATGTCTGGTATGCTTCACAAGGCTTTTTCCTCTTCTTCCAGTAAGAGTAATACTCGGCTATTCTCACTAGCCTGTGAGTTTGCAGCTGGGTGTGTCTGTGTTATCCATTTCAGTTTCTGTTTCTGTACTCCTTGTTCGAAGAGCTCTAATTCTGTCTGCTTTTCCCATCTTGTGACTTTTTCACCTAAGTCCACCCATTTCAAATTTTTATTCTTAGTTAAGCTGACGTGGCAATCGATTAGATTTGTAAAGTGCTAAAAATTCCTGGGGCAATGAACAGCTCACTACACTGTTTCCCTCTGCATCCCAGTACAAATTTCATAACACTAGTCTGTTTGCATGGTTTTGAAACAATTCCTGTTCATAATCTTTATCAGGTCCTGGTCTATTACAATAGTATAAAGTACAATGCAACAAATGCTGTTTGTCAATGTCAAGGGAGGGGGACTTACTGATGGCTATGTTCATCAGTTCTTTGGTTACTGCCCCTGGACCAGTCGTAACTAAGTCCTGGCTGTACCAATAATATGTCTTACCCTCCGGTCGCACTACAAAAGTATCCATCTGTCGCTGTGCCTCCATACCCTGCATAGTTGGAACTATGGCTATGCCAAATATCTGCATTAAGTCTCTACCTAAAAGGTTCACTGGGCATTTTGCAGAAACTACAATTTTACTTTTCTGGGTCATCCCTGAAATGGGGTCTGTTATTGCTATGTCATGGGAGAGTGGCTCCCGATACAGCTGTCCATTAGCTGCTTTCACTAGTATATAATCTGGTGATTCTGAATCTTCTGGTAACTTGGAAGGATGTATCAGGGTTTGTGAAGCCCCTGAATCACACAAAAATTTGACTTCCCTCCCCTCTACCAGAAGCGTCACTTCCGGTTTTGTATCTGCTAAGTAAAGCTCTAAACTCAATAAGGCTAAGACCAAAATTTCATTTTCTTCAATGTCTGCAAATTCGTGTACATCCTCTACTCCTTCTATCACATTTGCACTTGTCTTTTCCTGTTTATTTTCATTCAATGATTCCTGACTATCATATAGTCATTCTTCATCTTCCTTATTCTCTGTAGTCACCTTCTTATTTAGCCTGCAATCCCTTGCTAAGTGTCCTTTTTTCCCGCACTTAAAACATTCACCTTTTTTCTTTCTTTCTTCAAAATCTTCTGATCGCTTGTCAGATTGTTTATTTCCCTGGGAATTATTCTTACCCTTTCTCCCAGTTTGTACTACAAATACTTCTGACCCATCTTCTGCCGAAAATACTTGAGTTTTCTTTTTCGTTTTACTATTAAAATGTCTCTCTGCATGTCTAGCATATTCAAGTAATGGCTGTAGTCTACTTGTACGATGATCTACCATGTGCTTTGTAATAAAGCTGCTAATGGGAGTTATACTACCCTTCAAGAATGCATTCCTTAACTGTTGTTCATATGAGGAATCTTGTGTCTGGTTTTCTGGTATCTGCATTCCGCAGTGATTATTAAAACATTCTAACAGTCTAGCATAATATCTGTCAACCGTTTCACCTTCCTGTTGAATTCACTGATTAATGCAAGTCCAATCAGCCCTAGGCTTCCACTTGTCAGAGATTCGGTCTGTCACACCTTTCACTCTGCCATCCAGTTCTGCATTAGTATGTGGGAGTGGCCTAAGTTGTGCGTCACGAGGATTCCAGTCGCCACTGATCATGTGCCAATCTGGGCCCACAATTTGTCTAACTACTTTTTCTACTTCTTCTCCATTCAAATGGTAACTTAATCTCATACCCTGTAAGTCTTCTAAAAACTTTCAAAAATTTACATTTGGGTGGGGAATTCCCTCCGTGGCTTTCCGGATATCTTCCGGTGTCCACAGCCTATAAACTAAAAGAGCCAGATCCTGTCCTGCCTGCCCTGCCTGAGGATTTGGTACTTCTATGAGTGGGCATATCTCTTCTTCACTCATAGCCTGTGATTTTCTATTTATCTCACTTAATTCAATCTCCCTCCTCAAGTCGCGTGTTCGAGACCTTGTCTCGATAGGATCCCTAACAAACAGTTGTGATTTTGCAGGAACAGCTGGGTATAGCGGAGGTGGATCAGCTTGTCCGCTTGCTTCATATTCTGGTAACGGAAGTGGAGGGGGCGGAGGAGGGGCCGTTGCTATTACCAAGTTATTGTCTTCTTTGTCTAAGAACATTGTCTTTGAATTTTTCATTCTCTGCTCCCTGCGATTTGCTTCCTCAAGCCACCTATGCGCCTGAGGGACTCCTAATTGTCGTTGCTTTTTTAGTTGACCTTTCGCATCTATTTTTAATTGCTTAACGAGTTTTATAAGTGCAAGTTTATCTAAATTACCATCAAATTTATACTTATCAACCCATTTTGTGTAATACTTAACATTGTCGGCACGCTGTAATTGCATATATTTCATGTCTTCAGTTAGGGGCGGGTCTCGGGAACTTTTTGTGTACTGATTTCCCATTGTTGCCTTAGCTAAGCTGTAAATTGTTATGTAACCCTTTTTATCACGTGGTACCACAGTTCTATACCTTTTCACAGTTTATCTAGAATAACTGCCTACCTATTCTGTTTCCCTGATCTATGACAAAAACAGTAACCCCCTTTTTCTGTCCCTGATCTGCACATGCAAATCTACCTGACAAAAAACAGTTCTGTAATTAGTCCCTGATCTTAAAACAGAAATAAAGTAATTCCTCCTTACCTGACCCTCCGTGAGTTGATCCACCAGATCGTTGACTTGTCCTCCAATCCCAGATCAGAAACAGTGGCTGGCCTCTTTCGAACGACAATTCAGTCGGAGGTCTTTCAAAGCAGAAGAGCTGATTTGGCCTCTTCTCCGTACGGATACACGCCACCGGGCCCAATTCTGACCTAGGCCTAGAGCGAGAAGTACTTTCCGGTCCGAAGGACCAAACTGTCAAAGGAAAAATATACTTTAAAAATGATTAAAACACGGTAGATTCAGGTTAAGGCACTTTAATCTTGCAGCAAGGAGACAAAAACATGTTAATACAGAGTTTGTCTAACCAGAAACAGGAAATACTTTCATTTTTATACATTCTTAAACTAGTTATGTCCTATCATGCTGACGTAACAGATTACCACCTTTTTCATCATCATCTTCTGACCATCTTTCCCATGAATTTCTGCTGATTTATCAATTTTTATGTGAAACTTCCTGGGGAAAACAACATGGCCTTGGTTACTCTCAGTTAGATACATGTCATGTTACATTCATGATACTACGGCTAAATCAAGCACAATGCTAGCAGTTCATTTCTTTAATAATCCTTTGTCTACTTTATCTCTAAATTACTACAGCTGCAGAGGTTCCGCTCCTCTGGACAGAGCTGTTTGTCTAAAATCATTACCTTTATAACATAAAGCATTGTTCATTCATTCGCTTCTGACCTAGCAGATAAACACCTGCTTCTCGAGTACATTTCCACAAGGCATAAACAAGAATATTGCTGTGCTAGCAGTTACTAGGTCAGATGGCAACTTGCAAGTTTCAGAAAGCATACTGCAGTTTTCAAAAAGCATTCTTTCAGTCTCATGTGAAACTCAATTTGTATAAAATGCAGTGCATGAAAAATAGAATGAAAAGCGTATTAAAATACTTGATTATTAATTGGCATTAAGCATACACATATTAATACATATTTTTCTAACAAAAACTTTTTCAGACATCAATACAGTGCTTTTGTACTTTTCCTTTATATTTACCTTAATATCTTCTAAGTTTTTCCACCTGTGCTGAGATTTTTAGTTTGTTATTTGTGATAGTGCATGATAGATGCTGGTCTGTTCTAATGCTGCATATTGCTTTTGTCACGTCTATCTTTCTTAGTATTTTTGTTAATCCGTTCCCTCTTCTAGATTCTTCTAACAGTGACACTTCTTGTCTTAATTGCTTTATAGATTTCTCTGTTCTATACTTCCATAATGGTATTCAATTTCTCCCCTTCCTTTCCCTCACTACCCTGTGTTCTTGTGGTAGAACTTTATCAATTAATAATTTAGCTGCACAGTAAAATATCCTGTTTACTTCTGTTATATCACATGGATCTCTAGGTGCAGCCCTAATTACTGTGTTCATTTCTTTTATCAAACTTTTGATTTTTGGGGTTTTATTGATCATCTGCAGTCTATTTCTTTCAGTGATCTTAATATGTCTATGTCTATTAATTCAAGCAACTCTTCTCTTAGCTCATTTTCTTCTAAACTGAGGGCACATTTTTTGTTTTCCATTTCCTGTGGGCATTCTATAGAAAGTTCTATATCATCTTCCTGTGGCACATTCTCTTCAGTTTCATTCTGTGCCATGTGTTGCTCTGTCATGTTGGAAAACACTGACCTAGTTTCCTGTTCCTTCCCTTCCTGTCTAGCTTCAAGTGAACATTTACACTAGTTTCCTGTGGAAAGCCCCAAAATATCTTCATATGTCACCTGACCAATGGCTTCCTATTCCACTGATTTCCCTTTAATTTGGATATCCATTGCTCTATCCTGCTGTCATGCTTTCTGAGTTAGATTTTCTACACTGAATCCTTCGCACCTCAGGTACTCTATAACCTCAGTTTCTATTTCTTTAACTTCCCCATTACTAGTTTCCTTTTCTACTTTTCCTTTTTGTCTTCTTATGTTTATATTGTCAAGTTTTCCATGTCTGGATTCCTTTGCCTGTATTTCTCTTCAAATTTCTTTGGTGTTGCTCTTTTCATATTGGTTAGTATTGCTTTCTCCTTTGCATAAATATTACACCATATTAAATCTCTTTTCTTTCCCATGTCCGTATTTCTTCTTCAGATGTCTCCTGCTCTTCCTGCTTCTCCTTACTTTGGGGATTCGCTCCATCATGCTGTGATGTAACCTGTGTTAGACCTTTTATATCAAATCCTTCACTTTGCAGGCACTCCATAACTTCACCTTCTATTTTTTTATCTTCTACTTTACTAATCTTCTTTTTTACATTCCCTTTTTGTGATATTATTTTTTTATTGTGAAATTTTTCATATCCGGATGTCTTTGCCTGCATTTCTCTTCGAATATCTTTGACTTGATATTGATTAATTTGGCTTTCTCATTTGTATAAATATTGTACCATATCAAATCTCTCTTTCTTTCCCATGTCCATATTTCTTTTTAATACTTTTCAAAAATCTCTAAGTTTTGTAATATTTTGCACTTCCTCAGATGCTTCTTTTCCCAAACAGACCAAAGTTTCATGATGTATATACTGTCTTTCACAAGTCTATTATATTAATGAATACAAATTTTTATTTGAAGCTTCTGATAGTTTTTCTTGTGGAAGTATTTTTCTTTCCTCTGTGGTACTGTAAGTTCTTGCTGAAGTGCTTTCAGGTCAATATTACTAATTCTGTCTCTTCCCTGTGCTTTGTTTGGATCCATTTTGGATGGTTCTTTTTAAATATATGATAGATATTGTTTAAAGTAAAATAAATTCCCCAATGCAAAAATGCAAAAGTATATGTGAGGCTTGAAATCAATCAGCAATGTATAAATTAATAATTCCAAAAATACAGGCGAACCCAAGAATGGCAGACTGCTCCAGCTCATTGAAACGTTTTATTACACAGACAAGCACTTTCACAGAGTAAACTGCTTCATCCGATAATGCCCAGATTAAACTAACTTCCATTAAATACCTTAATCAGCAGGTCACATGCTACTCATCAATTTATCCTTAGAGATATACACATAAAAGCACATGATCAACCATGTTAATTCCTAAAGATATCTAACTAAAATTTTGCATATATAAAAAATACACATATAGAAAATTCACATACAAAAATACAAGAAATATGTTTATATAAAATTAGAATTAAAATTAAAACATAACATTTCTATCTGCATAGAGGTATACTTTTTAATTTAGGTTTAATAGGGACCCTGTCATTCAACCCATGTCCATAGTTACTTCTGAGCCTAATATCCATTTAGCTTCTGGTTGTTCAGTGCTCTTTTCCCAGTGCTTTGTTTGGATCCATTTTGAATGTTTTTTTTTTAAATATATGATAGATATTGTTTAAAGTAAAATACATTCCTCAATGCAAAAATGCAAAAGTACACGTGAGGCTTGAAATCAATAAACAATGTATAAATTAAAATATTTTCTTCAGTACAGAAGTATAAGAAAATATGCAAGGCTTAAGTTGCAAAGGAATACAAAGTTAATCTAAAAATACATGTAGGAAGCACATGTCTATCACAGCAGCTAAGTAACAGTTTGCAAAAGAAAATATTATTCTTAGTTTACCAATAACTTCCATGAAGTTAAACCATGAAGTAAGCCCAGTTGTCAGACCAGCAAGGATGATTCTGTTAGCAATGCAGAGAGAAGTAAAAGCAGAACTTGACAAAATAGTGAATTTAGGTGCCTTACTCCAGTAAAAGAACCGACTGAATGGGTATCCTCCATGGTCATAGCTCATAAGAAAATCTCAGATAATATTCGAATATGTATTGATCCAAGAGACTTGAACAAAGCACTTAAACTTCCTCATCAACCGATGCACACAGTAGAAAAAGTAGCTGCTCTCATGCCAAATGCCAGTATTTTTTCAGTCTTAGATGTAAAACGGTCCACTTGGCAAATTTCACTGGATTGCAAATCTTAATTGTTAACTATATTCAGCACACCATTTGGTAGATACAGATTTGTGAGAATGTCATTTGCGATAATTTTGCAAGTGAAGTATTTCAGCTTGCAATGGAGCAATTTTTTTCTGGTTATCCATGTGCTATCATTGTAGATGACATTATTGTTGGGGTCAGTTGGGAAGACAAACATGATAGATATCTCAGGAAAGTTCTTGACTGTGCTGGTGAAATCAGCCTTAAACTGAATCCACAGAAATGCAAATTCAGACTGAAAGAAGTTACCTATGTGGGACATCTATTTACCAGTTCTGGCTTATAACCATACCTCTCTACCTGGAAACACCAAAAATCCAGACAAAGGCCCATGAAAAGTAGGTACAACTGTCCCAAACACGGGACATTGATTAACATTACATTTGCATACACAATCATGTAACCATGCCTACTCTGATGGAATTGTGGGATACCAACATGAAGATTGAAGTTACTAACTAATAATAATAATAATGTACTTAGAAAAAAGGTAACAAATAAGTACATGCAAATCTCCAAAACGGACAGACCCGTTCACAAACCAGGCATAGTCCAGAAGTAATCCGAAGGAAAACCAAGTATTCCTTTCACAAACCAGGCACAGTCCAAAAGTAATCCAAAGGGAAACCAAGTATTCCAGCTATAAAATGTTCCACTATTGTAAAATAAAAAGCACAATCCAGTTGCAAAAACCTACTACACTTTATTTCTGTTAAACACGTTTTGTCTCGCTTATAGCGAGACTTCTTCAGACCACATACAGTTACATCACACTGTGGTATAAAACCTGTTCCACTCTCAACTTCCCTTCAATTAATTGCATAAGTAAACTATGCTGCTTGATTAGTAATTGATAAATGATACATCAATTAATAATAATATTTAATTGGCAGGCAAAAACCAGCCACCATCCCAATACATCTACCATTTGATTTTTGACCAATGAAATATTTACAGTGACACAGGGCATGGCAACACAAAATACCTTTTAGTAAAGTATTTAACAGAAGAATAATTCCTCTTGCAAAATGCTTGGGAATGTTGCTAAAAAAATTACATCACATAATTTAAAAGTAGCACAATACATATGAAACTTTGGCTGTACATAGTATTGGCTTAAAGAGTTCACTTCTTCAACACATATATCAATATCAATATCATGCAACTGCCTAAAAGAAGTTATTCGACTTCTAATAAATGTGATTACTACCACGGTCAAGTAAAGAGAGGCAAGCCTCTCTCAAAATATAGTAAAACCTCTGGATTGTACCAGACACGTCACTTTGTAGTAAGCTATTTCTGAGAAGATTGTTATGTGCAGTTCCTAAAAGCAGTACTTGTGATTAAAAAAATCATTTTATTAGGTGACAACAGTTCAGATGTGCTTTTTCTTTTCTACTTAATTTCTGTTTGAAGGAACACAGTTTGACAGTCCTCTATAGCAATTAGTATCTGCAAAAAAAAAATTTGTGCACACACCCAATAATGCCAGGGCACACATAGTATTCTACTGCTTGTCAGTAAAAAATGTAGCTAACAAGTAACAATATTTACAAAAAAATGCAGAACATTCAGACGCTTAGATCTTCTGAGTATGGGGGCCTCACTCCTCTAGACTGTACAACTGGATACAAGGGGGGGGGCCTTAATCATCCTTGACTGTGTGAAGGCCCAACAAAAACTATTGCAGGTTGGAGAAAATTGAGGAGGAAAATATGTATTCATTTTCTGATTATATTTTTTAACCTGAATAGGCCATCCCTGCTTGGATGTGTGTGTACAGAAAGCTGCTGTAGGTTGTGTGTGTGTGTGTGTGTGTGTGTGTGTGTGTGTGTGTGTGTGTGTGTGTGTGCGTGTGTATGGGGGGGGATTACTTCTTTAATTTTAATCACAGTTAAACATTAGATGTGTGTACATGACATTATTATAACATGTGCTTGGGCTGAGGACAGTGGTCATTGCTTCTTTTACTGTTCTGATAGACCTCAGAGATGTATAAAGAAGGTTACTATGGCTTGTGCAGGGGCAGTGTATTGTCTAGGAGGAAAAAAGTGGAACACATTACTGCAATCATTATTTTTTTACTTTTCTTACAATCACACTTCAGCCATGTATAGAGGCAGCTGCTTTTGACAGTTTGGGTTGAGAAGTGATGAGGCATGCAATGTGTTTGTATGTGAGTAGTCACTTGAAATACTTGATTACGGCAGTTTGAACCTTTGCTTTCATCCCAGTCTAACACCAGAGGGATTCATAGGCATTTTTTGGGGGGGTGGGGGTTAGGGAGGCAGACCGTTTCCAGATAGGACATGTGTATCCTTACAACTGCCTTGTTAGTTTATTGTGAGGTATTATTTTATCATTTTTGAACATTAAGCCTTGGGTACAACGCATGTCTTCCTTGAAAGAAAAAAAATAAGACTGCATTTTTTTTTCTTATTCATGCTTACCACTGGAAAAAATGCTGGAGAATGCTCTAAAATACATCTCAGGACATATGACTTCTTGGGGTGGCTTATTTGAGTTATTTCCTAAATGGTTATTACTGTGCTTACTTGGTCAGGTAAGGTGTGTTGAAAGGATGAAAGGAAACCTAAAGCTGAACCACAACACAGTTGATAGATATTGTATAAAGTAAAATGTTTTCCCCAATGCAGAAATGTAAAACTATATGCCAGGTTTGAAATTAAATAGTTATGTATAAAGTGTTTTCTCCAGTGCATAAATGTAAGCATATATGCAAGTGTTAAACTACAAAGTAGCATAGAGGTAATCTAAAAATACATGTGTCCAGCATAGCAGCTAGCTATGAGATGGTTTTGCAGAAGAAAGATATTATTCTTAAAATACATGTGGAAAGTTTATGTGCCTAGCAGAGCAGCCAACTATAAGACAGTTTTGCAGAAGAAAAATATTACTCTTAGCTTACTTGTAGCTACATATGGTTTGTGGGTTTAATGTATTTAACAGGAAATGGCATCCTGTCTGACAATTATAGAGGCTTAGAATGTACTGGGATACAGGAATAAAGATGTTACTGACAAAACTGTGTATTGAAAGGAGATGGCTGACATTTCAAAAGGAAACAACAAGAACTTCTCATGAAATATCCAGAGATATTTCAACAAGAAATACAGTCAGACATTATTTATTTATTGACATTTGGCAACCAGGAAACTCAGACTGGGTCAGAAACCTATTTTCAGTGGAGGCCTGGGAGAAAAGCTCCACACAAATACAGACATTGTTATTTTTACAGTTGTATATACACTTTACATACAATTATAGACATAATACAGTTTAGCATGTGTGCACCTTATATATAGTTATAGGTATAATACAATTTAACATGCAGCTAGATAACAATTTACAGTAAAAAATGCAGTCTAAGGGAGGGGAAGATGAGGGAGAAAGTTAACTGTAAGAAAATACATTTTTTTCTTAAATAGTACTAATTTGTGACATGCTGTTTTCTTTACATGCTGTTAAGTATTTTGTTTCAGTTATTTTTAATTTTAAGAAATATAGGCACTGCAATGCAAAAAAAAACATTCTTATAAAGCATGATAAAAGAAAATTTAATATGCTTTTTCTCTTTCTTGCATGGGGGAATGACTGGATTAAAGACCTTAGACTGATTTAATAACAAGTTTTAAGAAAGGGCAAGCAAATGAAAAAGAACATTGAATAATATGAAGCTTTTTTTATCAAATACATGTATGCTCAGTAAATACATGTATGCTCAGTAACAATTCTGCAGCTGGGCTTCATGTTTCCACGGAAACAATCTGATAAAGAGAAACTGGCTCCAGGTTTTCATGTCTCCATGTAGATAATCTGATAAAGATAAACTTGTTATAGTCTGGTGGAGAATGATTGGCTAAGGAAAAAAATAGAAAAAAGAAACTGGCTAGGAGATAATGTTCTCTGAAAGCATTCAGTGGCTTTTCCAAGGTAGCTAATGTTCTTTTTGAAAGCATTCAGGGTTTTTCCCAGCTGGGAGAGCTATGAATATAAGACAAAATCAATCAGCACTTAGTAGAAGCACAGGCTGCACCATGCATCTTAGCATGGAAAACCTTTCATTTAGGTTAACTCCAGTCTCTGAGTATGGCTGTCAGTTTGAGACTTTTGTTCTTATTAGGAGGGTGAAACTTCAATATTTGATAGTGTACATAGTTTTGTGTGTTAGTATTAAGTTAATAAGTTTTAGGGGTGTATTGGTGGTGTGTTTGTTTGTTTTTTTTTTTGAGGGCTTTCAATTAAACAAAAATTGTATAAGATGTGACATAGGCTCAAATGGATATGACAAGAAACAATTGTATAAAAGTTCAACCTGCCAAGCAGTGTAGCATATAACACAAAAGCTGGAACTAGGCATTTATCAAAAAAAGTGTTAAACATAAAAGGTGGGAATGATTACTTTTTAATACAATAATACTTCCTGTACTGTCTTTAAATGTAAATGACCTAACAGATAAATACAAAAAACAAAGACTAGTTAACTATATTGAAAATGTAGAGTGCAAATAGATGTGTTACAGAAGACACACTTAGAACTGAACATGTGAATCTGATAAAGAAAGGTTTTCAGTATGGTTATTCATGGAATACCTGGGGCAAATGAAAAGAGGAGTACTCATATTAATTGCAAGAGGAGCTCCAATAGTGATAGAAGAAGATAAAAAAGATAACAATGGCAGATTTGTAGTGCTAAGGGTATACTGTCAAAGGAGGGGATTACGCTAGCATGTATTTACATTCCACCTAAAAGTGTTATAATGGAGCTTAAGAAAATTCTGGGAGAAATAATCAGTTTTCAGCAAAGAATATTACTTATAGGCGGTGGCTGGAATTTGATTTGCAGCAGTAAAGATGTGTCTGGGGGCCCAGAAGGAAAATATAACAATAAAATATAACAAAGGAGGGCAGATTTTTGAAGAAATTTATGAAAATATTTGGCATGGACAATGTGAATTCAGTAATAGGAGTTCAGACTGAAATGACATATTATTCCCCCAAGACATAAAAACTGGGCTAGGCTAGACAGAATTTTCATTTCACAGTAACATGTGTAATTAATTGAAGATCTTGATACATAATAACAATTTCAGATAATACACTAATAATAGCTAAAATAAAAGCACAGGGTAATAAAATAAAAAATGAGACATTGGCAGTTTCCTACCTATCTGTTGAAAAGAGAGGAATTTAAGGAAAAGGTAGTGGAGACTATTCAGGAGCTGTTTGAGAGGACAGAAATTTCTTCTGAAAATATTACTTGGGCATGGGCTAAAATTAAGGTGGAGTTCAAAATTAGAGTAGAAATAAAAGAAAGGGAGGTATGTTTATGAAGTAACAATAATTATTTAGAGGGACTGAAAAATGTTAATGTATTGCAGAATAGGGGAAATCTCACAGAACAAGAAGAGGATCAATTGCAGACTGCTAGAAAGAAAATAAGGGATTACCTCGAGAATATGCATGACTTTAGAAAGGTTGCTGTTAAGCAACTGTTTTTTGATATAACACTAGACCACAAAAACTTTTAATACAATGACTCAGGCAACAGAAAGTAGAAAGAACTGTCACCAAACTTAGGGAGTCTAAAACAAGGAAGGTAACAAGAGATCCTGTAGTGGTATTAGAAATATTTCAGAAATTCTATAAAAGTGTCTATAAAGCACAGAAATATGAAAAGCAAGAAAAGATACAAATGGAAATGTTTATGGAAGAATTAAATATGCCAAGTTTAGAGGTAGACAAAGCTTGATTAGGAAAAGTTAGGATAGGAAGGATGAGATAACAATTGTGATGTATAACCAATATACAGGAAAGCCCCCAGGAATAGATGGTATTTCAATGGAAGTTTGGAAGCGAGTAGGGAAAAAATTGATAAAGATCTGGAAGGTTTTGTTTAACAGTATTTTAAGAGGAGATGAAGTACCAACATCCTGGAAGAAAGCAGTGATAGCTGTATTAGCTAAAGAGGGCAAAGATCCATCATATCTAGCTTCATACAAGTCCATTTCAATACTAAACCATGATTATAAAATGCTCATGTCTATAATGGCTAAATGAATGGTAAAAGTAATGCCAAAACTAATAGATATGTATCAATGTGGTTTTGTGGATTGGAGGCAAACATTTGACAACATTAACAAACCACTGATGATCCAGAGGGAAGCATAATGTAAAAAAATACCATTGTTGTCGGTGGGTCTTGATTCACAGAAAGCATTTGACAGAGTAAGCTCGGGCTTTATGAGCAGGGCAATAAAAGTATTTGCATTTCCTGAAAAATTATAAAGTTGATTAGGAGGATATATGAGGGATTGGAGGGAAAATTTAAAGTGGGTGAGGTCCTCTCTGATAATTTCTGCTTGAGCAGAGGAACCTGGCAGGGGTGCTCTCTTTCCCCTTTATTATTTGCATTATATTAGAACCACTGGCAAACAAAATACGGAGCTCAGAAATTCAAGTATATAATTGGTATGGTAGTCAAGAAAAGCTGGCTTTATTTGCAGATGATACTATTTTATACCTTACAAAACCATAAGGAGATATTACAATGTTTTGGAATATTTTGAGACAGTTTCAGATCTTTTTGGGATCCAAAATTAATGAATCTAAAACAAAGGCAATGGAGTTAAATTATATACCCACACGCAAATTGGTTCAGGAATATCCATATTTATGGGGACATGATAAAATGAAGTATTTAGGAGTATGGATTAAAATGATTCTATTGTGGCAGCTAAGGATATGTGGGAAGAGACTAAACAAAATATAATACAAAAACTGAGAAAATTGGAAGCTTTGCTATATGGATATGGGTAATAAGACAGAAGCAGTTAAAATGCTTTAGTCCCTTTAGTCTTATACACAGGCCAGGCATATTTTTATCAACCAGATGAGAAGCTGTGGATAACAATTAATAGATAGCAAGAGTCAAGTGGGATAAGCTGATTTTTACAGTAGAATAGGGCAGATTGCATTTACCCAATTTGAAGGGGGTATTTCAGAGTTACATAGTTAAGACACCTATACATAGCAGAAGCAGAAAACTATATTTCAAATTGGAAAGGGATGATGAAACAGGGGAAGCTCAAGAAACAAGGAGACACTCGGATTTTGGATGCAGGCCTTTAAGGAGAATAACAATATTCATGCAGAATATGATATCCATAAAGTAGGAGAAAGTATTCTAAGAACTAAGCCAACATGGGATTAGAGAAAGGAGATTCTGCCGATAAGGATGACTGCAATTAGAGACATAGACAACAGGCAAGTGAGGTCTATAATTTATAGTAGAAAACTGGCAAAGGAACCATGGTATTGAGAGCAAATAACTAGAGAGGGAAATATGATAGAATGGGAGGACGTCAAGAATTTATTTGGACTGCAGGTTAGAGATTGCCTTCCCTATCAGGGATTGATATCAGAGTATAGGCAAAGAGAAAGAAATAGGGGGTCCTGAATGAAAGAGCAGCACTGGTAGTGTTTTTAGTAGTATCTAGAACAGAAGCAGCCATTAAAAAAGAATAATTAGTAAAATATTGCATAATGACTATAAGAATCAATCAGAGGAGGTTAGAATGGACTGGGAAGAGAAACTTAGTAAGCAATTCATAAGGAAACAATGGGCAGATATATGTACGTTGAATATTTAGGATTTTTGCCTGGAAATGTTTGCATAGTTATTTCTATACCCAAAGTAAACTCCAGAGAATTTTTCCTCAGGCAGACAGCAAATGCTGGAGTTGTGACTGGGAAGAAAGAGGTAATGGGGAACATACTTTCTAGGAGTGAGCTGAATTGGTGGACTTTAAGGATTCTCTGTGGGATGCAATGTCGGAGATGTTGGGTGGACAGATTGGTCTGATGAGGGAGATGATTTTTCTGAGCTATGATACAGAATCGAAATTGCCTAGGCATGGGAAAGCCTTGCTGTGTCCAATAATGGTGCCTGGCAAAAAGCAATTAGAATAAGGAAATCAAATTGTAAACCAACTATACTAGAAGCAGTGAATATAGTAAGAGAGATGAAACAACTGGAATTGAGATCTTTAGAAAAGGGTAAGAGCAATCTACATAGGAAAAAATGGGAATTGTGGGAACAATACATACACGGGAGGAATAAGGTTTATAAGGTGGCAGGACCTAAATGAGCTATGTAATGCTTGACTGAAAAGGATTGGGTAGAGTACAAGTGATGTATAATGTATGCAAATGGGAGTGCCAGTATGGTTTGTAATGTAAAATGTTTACAACTAGCATTTTGTTGGTGTGATTTGTTTTAATTTATATAAATGTATGATTGACTGTGTAGTAAGTGAGGGTTTAATAAAGATGTTTCCTGTTTAAAGAAAAAGGCAGGAATTGTATAATTTATGTAATGTTGCTTAGTTTATATGATGTATAGCAATATATGTGAAGTATAATGTTTATGTTAATTATAGTGTGATTACTTTTAAAATGCAGTTGAAGATTCTAGACATAATTATAAATTACTAGAAGGGCATATTAAGTCATCATGAATATCATAAGCTATAATTTTGTTTGGTAGGATTTAAAGAGTAAAAAGTTTAAGAAGGGTAGTAAGGGTAGTAAGATAGAGAAGTGAAAAACTTAGGTATAATAGTATATGTATGGATACAGAAAAGTGTGAAAAGATGATGATGAAATGCACGAGTAGATACTGTACAGAATATAGGATTATTGTATAGTAAGATTCAATGAGAAGAAGGGGATGTTTTGAAGTGAATAAAGAATGCTGGAAAGATGAAGAAGAAAGCAGGTACTAGATGATAAGATAAGGAAGGGAGTAGGAGATGAGGGGTAGAGGAAAAGCAGCAGGGGAGGGAAAAAGATAGACTCTGTTAGATAGTACAAAGGAAATTAAGTGTGTTAGTCTTTAATTAAGGAGCAAGGGCAGATATGAATCCTAAGAATGTGATTTTAGTGCAAGTTTGACGGTCTTAAAGGAATCTAAAACACTGATATTTGGGGGTAGGGCATTCTGTTGTTTTGCAATGGTAAAGGAGTAGAGGCTATGACCAACTCTTTTATTAGGTTTGCATACATTTAAGAGTTGTTTATTTGTGGAACAGAGAGATAAACCGCAAAGGTACTGAATATGTTAAAATAGCTGTCAAAAAGATTTATAAATCAGAGACTATTTTTTGTCTGTAGGACATCTTGAGCAAGTGTGCACTGATCATTACAAGACATTTATAGGAAGCAGGTGTTATTCAGCAGCGAGGTTATGAGGAATTGAAATTTCTTGAAAGAACTGTTTGCTCAGCTTTTATAATAAACAGTTTAGTATGAATACAGTTATACAGTGTCAGTCTATTGTTTGTTATTTTAACAACAATGTCTTTCCTTAATTATAATTTCTGTTCAAGCATTAATTGGATGAAAATGTTGCGTAAAAAGAAAAAAAACTTTAAAATGCACTTATGAGTATATAAGAAGTTATGGCTCCTTGGAAAAGCTGAAGAGTAATGCAAAATTTGAGAAAAGGAAGAAAAACGTATTGTGCATTTTATTAGGAGCCCAAGATGGAGGGTGTGTGTGTGTGTGTGTGTGTGTGTGTGTGTGTGTGTGTGTGTGTGTGTGTGTGTGTGTGTGTGTGTGTGTGTGTGTGTGTCTGTATGTGTGTGTGTGTGTTGGGGGTGACTGAAACAGTAGTTCTGGGATACCATTTCACCTAAGTCCAGACTTGTCCATAGAGTTGCTGCAATGTATCATTATTGAAACTAAATGCCAGCTACTGTGAATGCTCCTTTGTGAGATGGGCAAACATTGTGTAATATTCAGGCTTGCTGTAATAAGAGTATTGTTGCTACAGGTCAGTCTGTGCTTACTACTCCTAAAAATTTGCAGCATGAACTAAAAGGTTGCTTGGTAGGGTGGCTGTGACAGGATGATACATTTACTGGAAGTGCCAAGGAGTTCCCCAGCTTGATATCTGCTGGTGGCCCCCAAAATGGAAAACAAGCCCTAAATAACCCTGTAGTTGGAATATTTCCATGTCCTGCGGATTCTGCATTGCGTTTCTTTCCAGTCTTGATACCAGTGCATACACCATGACTTGGCCCTGTTTTTTATCCTGGGATCTATGCACTCAGTCTTCTTTTTTATTTTTTAACCTAACTTTCTCCATAATATATAAAATATAGTTTTTATATCAGTGTCATCTGAAATTTGTAAAAACAGGGTCCACACTATAAATAGACTCACCAAGACATAAAGGTGAATTCAGTCCCAGCAAGAGTAATCTATTTTCTTGCTGATTTCATCTCTCCATTCAGACCAAATTATGCATGGTCATGCCACCCTCAACTGCCCTCTCACTACTTTCTCCAGAGATTGCATAATCATATCCCTTAACCTACCTTATTGTGTTCCACCACAGTGAATACATAATCATGTCCCTCTAACCAGCTGCATTACCACATACCACAGAAAATACATAATTATGCTTTTCTAACCTTCTCCATCGCTTCCCACTTCAGGGAATGCATGATCTTATCTCCTAGCCTATTCAAGTCACTTCCCACCCACTGAGTACAGAATCATGCCCTAATAATTTGTCCTTTCATTACTTACCCCAGGGATTTCATCATCCTTCTTTCTGGACATTCTGGACTATTTGTGTAATAGCAACAATGCATAATTTCTTTGTTATCCTCAGCAGTCCATTATAACATCTCTATGCCTCTTGTTTTTGGCCTATCAATTCTTGTTTTTTCATCCTTCTACTACAAGGGGGCCACCCTCCTCATGAGCATGGCCTAAACCAGGGGTGGTTCATGGTATCAGATGGCTGGACAACAGTCCTACCAGCTTTCTAAAAAAATAAAAAAGAAAGAAAGAAGTTTAATTATTAAATTTTACACATTAGCAGCAGTTTGAACTGCAAGCTAATATGTAAAGTCAAATGCAATTCTACTTGGAACTTGAGCAGCACGCATGTGTGCTTGAGGTCCACTTTAAAACAGTCCAGATTGGGAATATTGCAGGCATCAATGAAGATGCCCAGAAGTCATTGTGGTTTAACCACAGGAAATAGGAAACTGATGGGACTGTGATGCCAGCAGCCTTTGTAATGTGTACGTGATGCGGCAGCTGATTAATCATGTTTCTCATGCATTCTCTTCATGCACTTTAGTTGTGAGGAAGAGAGGGAGAATGGAGAGACAGTGATCACATTAGTGTTTAAGATAAATTCTCAGCTTTGTTTTCCTGGCAGGGCCAAACAGATACTTTCTGCATTTTTTATCTGGCAGTGTCAACCAGATACTAGTGGTCTTTGTGTTTTGTGGGCTCAGGGCTGTTAATGACTTTCTTTTTTCTGTATTTAATATAATATCCTGGCTGGTTTAGCCAGATACTAAGGATATAGGCAGTGTGTTTTAAGGACTTTAGGGACTGTTGATTTTTTTTGTTAACATAATACACTATCTGGTCGACCAGATTGTAGTGGTGTGTGCATTTTGTGGGCTGTTGATGACTTCCTTTTTTTATTTAATATAATATCCTGGCAGCGTTCACCAGCTATAGGGAGGCAATGTATTTTGGGGACAGTTAATGATTGTTTTTTTAAATATAATATCCTGGCAGGAGTCAAAGAGATAATAGGTATGCAGTGTGATCTGGGGGTCCGTTTGTGGGTGACATTTTTTTTTAACTTATATCTTTTTGCAGGGTTAGTCAAGATACATTTTGATTGTTTGTTGGTGTTTTGCTGTTGAAACAAACTCTACTGTTCCATGAGTAAAGTGTGCAATGGTGAATTGAAGTAAGATCACGTGCAAGTTCATGGTTATGTGATGTGAAAGATATACAGTAATGTAACTGTGGTCTTTTATTTTAATTATTTTAAACCTTGTAGAGTCAAAGAAGATTCTGTGGGTAGGCAGTTGGGATAGGGGCAATGCCTATGTGTGAATGGAATGACTGCAGTTCTGGCTTGCTTTGCAAGAGTACTATACATTTGAGTGAAGTAACTTCGAACACAAGCTCTGAGCTCTGAGTACTGTTCATGTGAAAAATAAGAAAACTTACCTTAATGACAGTGTCTTTTTTTTTTTTTTTTTGTGGTTGTTTTTCTTTTTATCATCTCAAGATCAATCAGATACTGTGGGTGGGGTAGGCAATGGAGATTGAGGTTATGTGTGAAAGAAACAAACTGGCTGAGCTGTTTACTTTTGTAATGCCAACTTTGCAAAACTGTAATACTTTTTTGTCTGTACTTTAAGATGAATTTAAAATGATTAGCAAGTCTATGAGTAATTCTTAATCTATGTTATTTTGGATCTACTACATTCACCGAAAGCACATTTCACCGAAAATCAAATTAGAGTGCACTTTTCACCGAAAGCTCATTTTACCGAAAACACAATTCACCGAAACACATTTCACCGAAAGTTGTAGATGGCCTTTTCCCCACTGTAGTGCGACCCTGGAGTTAGTATATATAGTTAGGGGGGTGTGGGGGCATAGTCCCCGACATATTTTATGTATATATTATTGTCAAAGAACAGTAATACATTGCACTTACATGTATCCATGTATATAATTCAAAATATTTAAAGTATGTGGGGGGGCTACACCCCCATGTGCCCCCCACCCCCCCAACTATATATATATACACTAACTCCAGGGTCGCACTACAGTGGGGAAAAGGCCATCTACAACTTTCGGTGAAACGTGTTTCGGTGAATTGTGTTTTCGGTGAAATGTGCTTTCAGTGAAAAGTACACAGTGAAATGTGTTTCAGTGAAATGTGCTTCCGGTGAATAGTAGTAGATCCATTATTTTATATCTGTTCATGTATATACTGATTGCTTGTTTAAAAATGTTTCTAATGTACTGGAGCTTTTCTACCTGGGCATATGCTGAAAAGGTTCTTTTTTTCAACAAAAGCTGGTTGCAGAAACTTGGGTAAACAAAAGTAAAATAAAATGAAATGTGTCTTTGGCTGGCGCACACAAGCTGCGACTAATGTTTCTGTCAAGAAAATGAAAGTAATGCAAGTATCCAACCCAGCTGTTACCGTTATTTCTAAGTTAATCCTGACGGGGTAAAGGCAGCTACTTTAGTTAGGTACTGGGGGGTGTTTGTGAATGAAATAAGATGACTGGCCTTGCTGTTTACTGTTGTAATTGTGACTTTGGAAGATTAATATGTATTTGGGTAAAGTCAGCAGTCATACATGCTTGTAATTACTGCTTCTGTGCAACAAAGTAAATGAATGCAATCATTGGTAATTTTGATTTAATCCTGCCAGGGTCAAAGCAGATGCTTTAGGTCCACAATTGATAAGATGCTGTTTGTGGATGAAATGTTTGGCACTCTAGCTTTGGTGTAATAAGTTTGGCTTTGTGTGATGAATGTGTATTTGGGGGAACTATGATAGAATGCAAACTCTATCTATTTGCATGTATCAATTCAATACAGTAATGAAAACATTATTAATGATGCTGGCAAGGCCAAACCACCTACTTTAGGTAGGTAATGGCTGTATGGGGAGCTGTTTGTAAATTAAATGAGTTGTCCTACTATTTACTATTATAATTCTGCCTTTGCAAGGCTGCTGTACATTTCGATGATGTGAGATGGAGTGAGTACAAGCACAGACCTTTGGCTAATGTTTATGTGAAAGTAATAGAGTAATGTAACTGTTGCCTTTTGTTTCATTTTTTAAACTTTCTAGGTTCAAATCAAGTGTTTTGGGTGTGCAAATCAGAATATGTCAATGTGAGAAAGAAATGACTAACCCTGCCACTTACTGTAGTAATTCTGGCTTTGCAAAATTAATGTGTGTATGTGTGTGTGTGTGTGGGGGGGTGGGTGGCATGGTAGGCATACAGGCTGTGACTACTGTCTTTGTGCAGCAAAAAGTAAACTAACACAAATCTATTATTATTTCATTCATTGATCCCACTGTAAGATAGCTCCGCCCCTTTCTAGTTGGTTCCACCATTCAGCTGTCTCCTGAGCTACCCTTTCATTTGAAGTCACTAGCCACCACTGGCTTAAACCCATAGCCAGCTTTAGGCACCAGCAAACCCTGCAATCGATGGGGGCCAGGCACAGCCGGCTTTAGGCAACAGTGAACCGTGCAGTCGCTGGGGGCCCCCTGTTCCTGGAGGTGTCCCCAACCACAACAAGTTATTCTGATATTTTGTAACATGTCTGTCAAACCAACAAAAGATAATTTAGCAGTCTTGTGTACTTAATACACCAGCTGAGTAATAACTCTTAAATTCAAAGATATCTCTGGTTATATTAACAGTATTTTATCAAATAAAAGTATTGACAATTCCATTAAATGTTTTACCACTGCCATAGTGCGCCTAGCTTAGCTAAACACTGCTGATGGACATTCTTTCCACTAAAACTAACAACATAGCCATCTTTAGGTACCTGCGATACCTGTGGCTGTGGGGGGTCTTAATCATCCCTGACTGTGTGGGGGCCCACAAAAGCTGTTGCTGTTTGGGGAAAAATGAGGAGGAAAAATGTATTAATTTCCTGATTATACTCTTTAACCTGAACAGGGCTGTGATATGACCCTACCAGGATAAAGCTAATAATGAACATGAGCAAGGTAAGCACTAGACAGACCAAAGGCCTAGAGCGACTGATCTCAGTGCAAACCCTGGATTTTAAGAAGAGATGATGCTTCCAATTTTCCTCTTTCTGAAAGTTTTATAAATACTGGCAGAACACCAGATACTATAACTCTTAACTTCTTTGCTGAAGAATTGAGCCAGTGCCATAAATAATAGCAGAATAAAGTCTCAGAATCAGAAACATGTCTTAAATATTATTGAAATTCACTTAAAAAGTTATTAGAATAACATCTTTTGCATCAACATGCATTTATGGACAATAAGAAATATAAAACTCTGGATTTATTGACTGCCTGCAATCCTCTGTGTTTTTCCAGCAAATGAAACTTTTTGTGAAGGATAGAGCTAAATTATCAGACATGATCAGGAAAGTTCTGTGAAATCAGGGACAGTGATGGGTATGCATTACTCCTAAATGAGGTAAATAAAATTGACTTACCCCTGCTGCTCTTTGATGACTGTTAAACATCAGTCACTGATCTGGTGTACCAGTACCAGTGTTGCACAATGTATTACTATTTGCAAAATAAGTACAAAACTGACATTGTTATGCCTTATGCTTGTGTGTGTCTAAAAAATGTCACTGATTTTTATCTGTCCACACACGGAATGATGCCAGGGACATGTACATTATTCTTCTGGGTATCAGCAAAAAATGCAGATAAGTAATTATATTTTATTTTCAAAGGTATGACATAAAATATATCACAGAACATTCAGACACTTAGATCTTCTAGAAGTCCTGTAGCCCCCATGACCCAGACTATATAAATGGATTCAGGGGAATCCCTTAATCATACTTGACTGTGTGGGGGCCTCACAAAAGCTGTTGCTGTTTGGAGAAAAATGTATTAATTGTCTAATTATGATCTTTAACCTGAAGAGGGCTGTGATATGACCCTGTTAGGATAAAGCTGATAACGGCCTCTGCTCTCAACCGCACCAATTCTAAAACCAGCCCTGCTTAGATGTGTGTGTGTACAGAAAGCTGCTGTAGGTTATATGGGGGTCTGGGGATTGAGATTATGTGGTTATTACATCTTTCATTTTTCATCACAGTCAAACCTTAGAGATGTGCACAGGAGGTCATTACAACTTGTGCTTGGACTGAGGATAGTGTGGTCATTGTTTCTTTTACTTTTCCCACAGACCTTAGAGGTGTACAATGGTTATTGTAGGTTCAGTAGGGACAGTATACTGTTTAGGAGCAACAGAGTACCTTATTGTAATCATTATTTTTTTCACTTTCCTCACAATCACCTTAATCAAAATTTCTATCCAGGTCATCACTGATGAAAAGGTTGCGTAAAAAGGAAATAAAAAAAAACAGTTCAGGACATATAGAAAGTTATGGCTTATTGAATAACCTGAAGATTAAAGCAAATGTGAGCAAAAGAAGAAAAAAGTAATATGCATGGTGTGGGGAGCCCAAGATGGGAGGAAACATAGAGGAAGACTAGATGGTGTGTCTGGGGGGGGGGGGTGCTGAAACAGTAGACCAAGGGCTCCATTTCACCCAAGTCCAGATCTGTACATAGAGTTGTTGTAATGTATCATTGTTGCAACTAAATGCTAATAACTGTGAATGTGCCTTTATGAGATGAGCCAACACAGTATGGTGCATACACCTGTTGTAATGTAAGAGCTTTGTAGCTTCAGGTCAGTCTGTGCTTAATACTCCTAAAAGTTTGCAGCATGAGCTAAAAGGTTGTTTAGAAGGGGTGACAGTGACTGGGTGATACTTAGACAGGAAGCGCCTAGGGTGCCCCAAACTTGACATTTGCTGGGGGCCCCCAAAATGCTAACACCGACCCTGGCACCAGGTTCCTGGGGGCCACCAAACCATAGCAATTTATCTTGATATTTTGTAACATGTCTATCAAACCAACAAAATCTAGTATAGCAGTTTTGTGTACTTAGTAAACAACCTGGGTAATGACACTTATTTATATCTCTTTTAAAATTCAAAGATATATCAGGTTATAGTAACAGTGTTTTACCAAGCAACAGGCTTCACATTTCCATTAAATATTTTACCACTGACATAGGGCCAGTGGCTTAGTTAAATCCTGCTAATGGACATTCACTCCACTAAAACTAACAACATAGCCAGCTTTAAGAGCTTGCAATACCCGTGGCTACAAGGGGGGGGGCCTTTAATCAGGGATGTCGGGAGACATACACACTGTGCTGATTTCAGTACAACTTTTTTAGAAGAGGGGGTAGCTTTTTAAAAAAAAAAAAAAACGTACGTACATATTTGGTGTTGGCTCCTTTAAGGAGGATACCAGCCAGTAGGAAGTGAGCTCACGGCATGTTCGGCAGGCTGCGAGTGGGAAATGTGCAGTAATGAGCAAACGAGTGGAAGAAAACGACAGTCGCAAATGGATTTGGTGAGATGGTATATTTTACTGTCAGCTGTATGTTGTCAGATAAAGCTTTTCTTTGAGGCACAAGTGCTTACTAGGAGAACATGTTCAAGCTGGACAATACGATTACCTTTCCCTGTGGCTTCTCTACCTGATGGAGTTATAAAGCCTAAGATCATCTATACCCATAAAAAGGTTTGCTATATTTTTGCTTTGGCTCTGTGAATGTGAAGTTAGAACTTTAGAACGTATTTGAATAAAGCAGTGGATTTGGGGGAGGTATGTTTTTTGTCAACAATAATGATTTCAGAAACTGATGATCTGAGCTTTTGTGGTATCCCAAACAGCATGCATTTTGTTGTATTTCAGCTTGGCAGTAGTTATCATGAGTCCTGATGATCTGAGCTTTTGTGGTATCCCAAACAGCATGCATTTTGTTGTATTTCAGCTTGGCAGTAGTTATCATGAGTCCTGATGATCTGAGCTTTTGTGGTATCCCAAACAGCATGCATTTTATTGTATTTCAACTTGGCAGTAGTTATCATGAGTCCTGATGATCTGAGCTTTTGTGGTATCCCAAACAGCATGCAGTTTGTTGTATTTCAGCTTGGCAGTAGTTATCATGAGTCCTGATGATCTGAGCTTTTGTGGTATCCCAAACAGCATGCATTTTGTTGTATTTCAGTTTGGCAGTAGTTATCATGAGTCCTGACGATCTGAGCTTTTGTGGTATCCAAAACAGCATGCATTTTGTTGTATTTCAGCTTGGCAGTAGTTATCATGAGTCTTGATGATCTGAGCTTTTGTGGTATCCCAAACAGCATGCATTTTGTTGTATTTCAGCTTGGCAGTAGTTATCATGAGTCCTGATGATCTGAGCTTTTGTGGTATCCCAAACAGCATGCATTTTGTTGTATTTCAGCTTGGCAGTAGTTATCATGAGTCCTGATGATCTGAGCTTTTGTGGTATCCCAAACAGCATGCATTTTGTTGTATTTCAGCTTGGCAGTAGTTATCATGAGTCCTGATGATCTGAGCTTTTGTGGTATCCCAAACAGCATGCATTTTGTTGTATTTCAGCTTGGCAGTAGTTATCATGAGTCCTGATGATCTGAGCTTTTGTGGTATCCCAAACAGCATGCATTTTGTTGTATTTCAGCTTGGCAGTAGTTATCAGTTTAGCCATTTGGAAAAGGAAAATGAAAGGACGTCTTGTTGAAGTTGCATGTTAATGTTATGAGGAGTTTGATGAAATCTACAGATGACCATGTTGGCACAGAGAAGGATGTAGAGATGTCAGTCTTTTGATATAAATGAAGACATGTAGGGGGGATAGAAGAAACCCCTTGGGACTTCTTTTAGAAGGGAGCTTTGGTTGTGGTTGTGGAGAAGTAAACTATTTTTAACTCTGAAATTGCATGAGAAAGAAAGATAAGGAACTGTTGGGAATTTTGGCTGTTGGTATTTTGGACTGGAATGGCAATGTGAAAGAGTGGATGGTCTACCATGTCAACCACTTTGGTTAAGTGTAAAATATTGCTACTGTGATTTGATGATCATCTTTATCCATTAAGGTGTCATCAGTTCTTGTCTAGATAGCTGTCTTTGTGCTCCTTTTGACCCAGTGGTTGGTGGTTAGGAGTATATGGTCAGCAATGTGCTTAGATGGCTGCTCATGGTCTAAAAATGTTCTGGCACTTAACTAAGCACTGGAAATACTGAAATGGATCTTTATTCTAAGCATGTCTCTGAGATGGTTTTGGAATCTGTTGTAATGGCACCTTTCTATATTTTAGGTAAGATAATGAGGCAGAAGTAAACTGAATGAAATACTTCTGCATCAGTCTTTAAGAACTACAGGTGCAGGTCATCAGACCTTAATCGATTATCACTGAATTTTTTTTTTAGTTACGTTTTCAATGCCAGAAGTAGAACACTGCAAAGAACATGGGAGAGTGGGGTCTGGTGATGGAGATTGGAAGTGATGTTAAGTGAATTCAGTGAAGCAGCATTCATGAGATAGTGGCCTTTTGATGGTTATTTAATTGATTCTAGTAAAGACACTCTTCTTTAGAAATATGATTTTAAGTAATGCAGTGACTTCAGCCATTTAGAACAATTGTGTCAAGGAACTGTGGGGAGAATCTGTTTATGTAAAATAGGGTATGATCCCTTGTACCCTGTCCAGCTTTCCCCAATTCAGTATAAATACCACCTGGGATCTCTCCTGTAAAGAGGCCAGTAGCTTAGACGGACTAAACTGATCAATGATAGATAGATAGATAGATAGATAGATAGATAGATAGATAGATAGATATACAGACAGATAGAAAGATGGACAGATAAAATAAATAGATTTGGTATTCATAGTTAACTGGAAATAACTGTTTTCTGAGTATTTATGTTTGCCATTTGGAGTAAACCACAATAAATTACTCAGGCAATACTCCTGTTTTTAATATTTTTATGTCACAATGAACAGTGGTTGCATTTTTCTGTCATTGGTGATTATAGTTATCATGGTTTATTGGACTGATTGTGTATACCTGTGGGAATTTGGTGTTTGTTTTGCAGTTCCATGCTTAGTTTCTGGGGTTTACTTGCAGTTGTGAGTACTTGGGTAAAGTGCTTGTGTTTGTTTTTACCTGGTTTAGTTTTATGGTGTGTGTGCAAGTGTGTGTGTGTGTGTGTGTGTGTGTGTGTGTGTGTGTGTGTGTGTGTGTGTGTGTGTGTGTGTGTGTCTGTGTGACTGGCTAGCTTGATGTGGTACAAAGACTATTTGTGGAGTAACACTGACTTTTCACACCACATTGCTACTACAAAAGGGCAGTCATGTGAACACTTGTATGCTAGATGACTGAGGGCTGTACCACACTATGTTAAAAAGCAATCATGAGTTGTCATCTGGGTGCAACTGCACTGTGGTAAAGTCAGGCATAATGTAAATGGGTAGCTACTTTATGTGCTTTTCCACACTTGGGATGAAATGTCCATTTTTGTTTTATTATTTCATCATGTAAATGATTAGCATCCTGGCATATTTTTATTTATTGAATATTTGTTTACCAGGAAAGTCCAAATTGGAACAAGCCAATTTTCAGCAGAGTCACAGGGAGAAACACTCCAATCACATGTCTTTGTAATGTGGGAGGCAACTAGAGCACCAAGAGAAAATATAGACAGGACATGCAGACTCCACACAGAAGGCACCCCAGCCAAAAATTGAACTGGAGAACCACTTGCTGTGAGGCAACAATGTTAACCACTACACCACTGCCATTGCAGAGGTGGGAGAGAGAAAGCAGTATTGTGAAGGGAGTGTGGCTAGGAGAGCATTTTGTAAGGAGTGCAGGTGGAGATCAATGTGTTGATGTGGGTGTAGCTTAGTGGGGGGGGGGGCAGCAAGCTGGGAGTTTTTAGTACAAATCTTAAAATCCTGGCTACACCCCTGCCTTTAATCATCCTTGAATATGTGTGGGGGCCCCATAAAAGCTGCTCCTGCTTTGGGAAAAATGAAGAGAAAAATATATTAATTACCTGATTATGCTGTTTATCCTGACTAGGTCTTTGATATGACCCTGTTAGGATAAAACTGATAATGAACATAACCAAGGTAAGCACTAGAGAATTAGCAGCCCAGAGTGATTGATCTCAGTTGAAATTTTGGAGTTTAAGAAAAGCTGGTTCTTTCAATCTTCAGGGATGGTTTTCTCTTTCAGGGAGTTTTATAAACACTGGCAAAACATCAGTTACTACAACGTTCAACTTCTTTTCCAGAAGAATTCAGTGCAATACCAATAATGGCAGAATAAAGGCTCACAATCAGGAACAACTTTCAAATATTAGTTTAATTCAGTTAAAGTGTTAATAATATGGCACCTTTTGCATCAACATGTATTTTTTGGACAACAAGTAAAAAACTTTGATGTCTAGATTTATTGAGTTTCTGTAATCCTGGATGATTTACAAGCAAATCAAACTTTTTTTATGAGCGATAGCGCAAAGTTATGAGAAAAATCAGGAAGGGTGACAGGTTTGCATTACTCCTCACTGAGATAAATATGTGACGTATCCCTGTTGCTGTTTGACAACTGCTAAACAGCATCACTGATATGGTGTGCCAGTACCAGTGTTGCAGAATGTATTGCTATTTGCTGAAATGAGTACAAAACTAGTATTGCTATGGCTTATGAGTGTGTGTGTGTGTGTGTGTGTGTGTGTGTGTGTGTGTGTGTGTGTGTGTGTGTGTGTGTGGTGTAAAAAATACCAGTGATTTGTATTTGTGTACACACAGTATGGCTTTAGTATTGATCTTTACACACACCAAATAATGCTAGGAGACAGACATTATTCTTCTGGGTATCAGTAAAAAATGTAGCTAACAAGTAATTATACTTCAAAAGTAATGCATAAAATATATAACAGAACATTCAGGCACTTAGATCTTCTAAGAGTCTGGGGACCCCCACTCCCTAGACTGTATAAATGGATACAGGGGGCTCCCTTAATCATCCTTGACTGTTTAGAGGCCTCGCAAAAGCTGTTGCTAGTTGGATAAAAAAAGAGGAGGAAAAAATGTATTTATGTTTTTTTAGGTCACCATTGGATCTGATCTTTAAACTGAACAGGCCTCTGCTCTCAACTGCACCCATTCAAAAACCAGCCTTGCTTGGATTTGTGTGTATAGAAAGCTACCGTAGGTTATGTTTGTGTGGGGAGAGGATTGATGGTTTATTACTTCTTTAATTTTTCATCACAATCAAAATGTATAGGTGTGCACATGAGGTTATTATAGCTTGTGCTTGGGCTGATGACAGTGTGGTCATTGTTTCCTTTACTTTTTTCACAGACCTCAGAGGTGTACAAAAAATGTTACTATAGAGTGTGCAGGGGCAGTGTATTGTTTAGGAGTAAAAAAGTAGAATACATTAATGTAATCATTATTTTTTCACTTTCCTCACAATCACACTTCAGGCAATGTATATTTATTTGAGCACTGATTTGAAATACATGACTATGGCAATTTGAATCTCTGCTTTCATCCAAGTCTAATACCAGAGGGATTCACACGCAGTTTTTTTTTGGGGGGGGGGGGTTAGGAAAGCAGGCAGTTCCCAGATAGGATCTGGTATCCTGACAACTGGCTTGTTAGTTTATTGTGCACTATTATTTTATCATCTTTGAACATTAAGCCTTGGGTAGAACTTAAGTCTTCCTTGAAAGAAAAAAAATAAGACTGAAATTTTTTTATTTATGTTTTTTTAGGTCACCATTGGATTGAAGGCTGGGAAAATGCTATAAAATACATGTCAGAGCATATGGTTTCTTGGGCCCTCACTTATTTGAGTTCTTTCCTAAATGGTTATTACTGTGCTTACTTGGTCAGGCAAGGTGTGTTGAAAGGATGAAAGGAAAACTAAAGATGAACATCAATACAATTGATAGATATTGTATAAAGTAAAATTTTTCCTCAATGCAAAAATGTAAAAGTATATGCAGAGTTTGAAATTAATAAGTGATGTATAAAGTAAAATGTTTTCTCCAGTGCAGAAATGTAACAGTATATGCAAGATGTAAACTATAAATTAACACCAAGGCATTTTAAAAATACATGCAGAAAGTACATGTGTCGAGAATAGCAGCAAGCTACGAGAGAGTTTTGCAGAAGAAATATATTATCTTAAAATACATGTAGAAAGTACATGTGGCTAGCACAGCAGTTAACTGCAAGGCAGTTTTGCAGAAGAAAAATATTACTCTTAGCTTATTTGTAGTAACATCTGGTTTGTGGGCTGTATGCATTTAAAAGTAAATGGTATCCTGAGTGACGATTATAGAGGCTTATAGTGTACTGTTTTACAGAAATAAGGAAATTACTGACAGAAATGGGTATTGAAAGGAAACAGCTGACACTTCAAAGGAAACAACAAGGACTTCTTATGAAATACCCAGAGACGTTTCAAAAAGGAATAAAGGCAGACATATTCATTTATTTATTGACATTTGGTGACCAGGAAACTTCGAATGGGCTGGGGCCTCATTTTAATTGGAGGCCCGGGGAGAAAGGTTCCACACAAATACAGATATTATTAGGTTTTACAGTTGTGTATAAACTTTACATACAAGTATAGACATAATACAGTTTAGCACGTGTACACTTTACATACAGTTGTAGGCATAATACAATTTAACATGTGGTTAGATAATTTACAGTAAAAAATGCAGTCTAGGGAAGGCAGAGAGGAGGGAGAAAGTTAACTGTCAGTAAAGTAGTGTTTTTTTAATAGTACTAATTTTGTGGCATGTGGTTTTCTTTACATGCTATAAAGTATTTTTTTTCTGTTATTTTAAGTTTAATTAGGATTGTAAACATCTGCTGCTATCTTTTTTTCTTTTTCTTTCTCCCTGCTTTTCTCTTTCTTCTTGTTCAGTTTTAAAAAATGTAGGCACTGCAATGTAAAAAAAAAATCCATGCATGATGTGCCTTTTCTCATTCTTGCATGGAAAATGACAGGCTTAAAGACCTTAGCCTGATTTCATAACAAGTTTAAAGAATGAGCAAATAAATAAAAAATAACATTGAATATTATGAGGCTTTTTCTAGCAAATACATGTATGTTCAGTAACAAATCTGCAGCTGGTCTTCATGTTTCCATGGAAACATCTGATAAGAGAAACTGGCTGCCTGGTTCTCATGTCTCCATGGAGATAATCTAATAAAGAGAAACTTGGCTACAGTCTGGTGGACTGTGATTGGCTGAGGGGGAAAAAAAGAGAAACTGGCTAGGAGATAATGTTCTCTGAAAGCATTCAGGGGTTTTCCAAAGGTAGAAAATGTTCTGTGCAATTATTCAGTGGCTTTCCCAAGGTAGTTAATGTTCTCTGAAAGCATTCAAGGGTTTTCCCAGCTGGGAGAGCTATTAAGATAAGATGAAACTGAACAGCACTTAGTAGAAGCACAGCCTGCACCATGCGTCTTAGCATGGATAACCTATCTTTTAGGTTAACTCAAGTCTATGAGTGTGGCTGACAGTTTGGGACTTCTGTTCATATTAGGAGGGTGAAACTTCAATATTTGATGGTGTACTTAGTTTTTTGTGTTAGTATTAAGTTGATACATTTTAAGGGCATATTGGGGGGGTTGTTTTTCTGTTTGAGGGCTTTCAATAAAACAAAAAGTTTTATAAGATATGACATAGGCTCAAATGGATATAACAAAAACAACTGTATAAAAGGTCAACCTGCCAAACAATGTATGCATGTAACACAAGGCTGAACTAGGCATTTAACAAAAAATGTGTCATATATAAAACGGTGGGAATAATAAGTTTTTAATACAATGATGCTTTCTGTAAATGGCCTAACAGATAAATACAGAAAGAGTTGTTGTGTCTTTCGGCTTTTCCCGGTTAGGGGTCGCCACAGCGGAACTCCAGTCCGCTAATGATTGGCAGTAGATCTTTACGTGTCGAGTTGCCAGCCCTGACGCACAACGTTCAATGAGGGTACACCCATTCACGCATGTCTACACACAGAAGATGCTCTAGCTGAGAATCGAACAGAACAACATCTTACTGTGAGGCGACAATGCTACTGCAGCACCACCACCGCAATACAGAAAGAGTAGTGAACTATATTAAAACTGTAGGGTGCAAATAGGTATGTTACAGGAGACACAATTAGAAAGAACTAAATATGTAAATTTGATAAAGAAAGGTTTCAGGATGGTTATTCAGTGGAATACCTAGGACAAATGAAAAAAGCATATTCATATTAATTGCAAGAGGAGCTCTAATAGTGATAGAAGAAGATAAAAAAGATAACAAAGGCAGACTTGTAGTAATAAGGGGCTACTGGCAAGAGAGGAAGTTATTAGGCTTCATTATAGCAGTTTTAGGTGGAATGTAAATATATGTGAGTGTAATCCTCCTCCCTTGCTGGCAGGTATTTATATTCCACCTAAAACTTCTATAATGATGCTTAAGAAAATTCTGGGAAAAATAATCAGTTCTCAGCAAGGAATATTACTTATAGATGGGGACTGGAATTTGACTTGTGGCAATGAAGATGTATCTGGAAGCGCAGAAGGGAAAATATGACAATAAAATATAACAAAGGAGGGCAGATCTTTGAAGACATTTATGACAATATTTGGCATGGAAGATGAGAATTCAGTAATATGAGTTCAGAGTGAATTGGGATATTATTCCCCAAGATATAAAAACTGCACTAGGCTAGACAGCATTTAGATTTCACAGGAACATGTGCATTTAGTTGAAGATGTTTTTCATGTTTCACTGTTGCAGTCATCACATTTGTGTTATCCCTGCTAGGGTAGCCCTCAGTTGGCCCGAATTCCAGAGGCTTAGTATTTCTGCATCAGTTGCCGTTGCTCCAGGACTGACATCAGGTCATCAGTAGTATAAAATAAGGCAGTCGACACCATTACATCAGTCTTTCTTGCTGAGGAGCCCAAAGCAGAAGCAGTTCACATGAGTGCCAGTCGGCTGCTACCTGAGTTTTCGTTTCCCAAATTGAAGTCTTCTAAAGCTAAGTACCCTGTTGGGGATTCTTTTTTCTTGCTCTAACTGATGTCAGAAAAAGTTAACAATTGTCTTACCTGTGGAATGCAAATACCACACCGAGACTTTCATTCTTACTGTGTCACTTGCTTAGGCCCAGACCACGACGTCCCCCGCTGTCGCTTTTGTGCTTTGTTCAACGCCAGAACTATATGTCATTGTGTCCTTAGTTTAGCTAGATATTTTCATTCTCAGTCCTTGAATTCCAATATGGCTTTGGTAAGCCATCTGACAGCAGATCTTTTGAAAAAACATAGTGATAAAGACAGAGACAGACCGCACAGGTCCAAACCTACTGACGATGCTTCCGTTAAGCCAGTCATCAGTTCTCTGGTCATCAGTGAGGTGCTTTTGCAGCCCCTGATGCCCACTTCTGTGGATTTGCAGGCTGCTACTGACACCCTTTTGGAGTTCGGTATGCCACTAGACTCTTCATTGATTAAGGATCCTGCAGATGTCTCTACCTTGGATGGGTCCAGAGCCACTGAGCAGGCACCGGCTTCCGAGGAAGTACTTCACACTACTGATTCTCGACACAGAACTACAATTTCCTTCACGTCTTCCATTCTTTCAAAAACTACTGAGTTTTTAAGGCCCAGGGTACACACCACACCCAAGAAAATGACAACTCAATCTCAGGCACCTGCTTCCTTGCCTCAGTCTCAAATGCATAAAATAGTGGAAGACCTTATAATGCTGATCAGGGGAAGCCAAGCTACCCCTTCCAAAAGAAAAAGACATTTGTTCCCAGTAGTTTTATTTGAACAGGAGTCCAATGACTCTGAGGCATCTGAATATGAAGACATGCAACCCCTCTCTGCTTATGAGGATTCTGATGCAGAGGAATCCAGTCTTTCAGCCTCTTGACCAGAGGAATTTTCCTTTGGGGAAACTCTACTATACTGGAGTGAAGGGAAGTGTAAAGGGTAGTACACTGGTTAAAATGGTATGTGCCAGATAGTACATGATTCACACACACATACACACACATACCTGCCAGTATTGGGATTAGAACTCCTGCCTATCTAAGTATGTCTACTATAGTGTTACACAGTTACAGCATGCTCTGCAGAGCTTACTGAACTTTCACATGGCCAAAGCTGCTGTTAACTGCACAACTGTGGTAAAGTATTTCAGGTGGCAGACAGTCTGCCTTCTGTTCCACCCATACATCATACTAGTTCTTTCTGTCTTGCACTTCAACTAGCATATAGTTTGGTACTTCACCAGGTTATTGTATCATGACATGTGGCACAGCTGTGAGCCATCAGCAGTACTCGTTCATCACAGATGTTGCCCCAGTACTTACTAGTTATGTCCACCCCTCCTGGCATGTTTGAAGGGCAGTTATCCATGCTTTCACCCATTGACCTAGTGCACATGTCCATTCTGGGGCACTATTGTAACTGCCGCATATACACAGACTGTCTGGGGGGCCTGCTTCCCTGGGGTCTGGGCTGAGCTGACCTGGATGGGGCAGGAAAGGACCAATGCTTGGAGGGGCAATGTCTACTGAACTTGGGTGGCTGGACCTGCAGGAATTCCTTAACTGTCTGCATAGATTTAGCTTTTTCTTCCATCTTTTTTAAGACCTCCTCTGCCTTGATGCCAAATAAGTTGTCTTTGTAGAAGGGTGTGTCCAATAATTTTGATTTGACAGTGTCTGGCAAGGCCTTTTCCTTAAGCCAAGCAAGCCTTCTAAGGACAGAGCCAGTGACTGCTGCCCTACAAGATACTTCTAGGGCACCAAAACCACATTGTAAGGTGTGCTTAGTTACTTGACTTGCAGAATGCATTAATTCTTGTAACTCTTTCTTTTCTGCACAAGCAGTAAAAGATGATATTTTTGTTTGAGGAGTTCCATGGTATGTTGATGAAATGTTAGCATATGGAACTGACAATTTAGTGCTCTAATAGCAAGAGTTGCAGACGTGTATACTTTTTACCCCATCTGTCTAATGCTCAGGAATCCCTATCTGAGGGGGTGGGATTCTTAGCAGATGTTGCTTTAATTCCTTTAGGCCCTTGAGAAATAACCTCAGGGTCAGCAGTACAATTTTTGAAAAGAAATTTGTGAGAGTCAGGGACTCTATAGTACCTGTCAGGTTTTCTGGGAGTAGGAGGGAGGGTGTCAGAAGTCAAACTAGATTCCATAAAAACATCACCCACAACATCCAGGACAGGAGAAATTGCCAGAGGTATGTTCTGTGGAAGATCTAAGAATTCCTGTGTCTCTTTTTAGTATAAGCTCTGTGGCGCATCTCATAACTGCATAGCACCATAGTATGAATACCTAGATAGGCAAGAGTTCAAATTCCACTACTGGCAAAATGTGGGTGTGTGTTTGAATCATGTACTGTCTGCCTCATACCATTTTTGACCTGTGTACTACCCTTTACATTTCCCTTCACTCAAATTTAGCAGACCTGTTGATGTCATCCACCTTAGAAATACCTTTGGAAGAGGTGAAAATGTATAAACTCTGTGGTGCATCTGATAACTGTGTAGCACTATATTAGGAAGACTGTGATAGGCAGGAGTTCTAATCTTAATGCTGGCAACTGTTTATGTGTGTGTGAGGATCATATCGGGTGTGACTTATACCATTTTGATTTGTATACCATACATGGCTGGTGACCACCTCCCACTGCCATTACTTTATATAGTGTGGTGACGGCATCTGCTTCAGATACAGCAGGTTAAACCATTGTACAGTCCTCTGTACAGATGTGTCTGGAATATCCAGATGTTTGAAACCTATACTAGGTCGGAAGAGGTCTCTGTGCCTTATCAGTGCCCATGTATGTGATATGATAGCCAAATAGGCCACAGTGAGTGTACTGACACATATGGCAGCATGAGGTATCATACCTAACTGAAATGTCATGCTGATAGGATTTCTGCTGCCGTCATAGATGACCTGCCTTGTAGGTGCAATACATGAGTACAGATGATTGGTTTTACAAGTGAACTGTACCTGTTATGGGTCACATTAAAGGCTGGAAGAAGTGTAGACTGTCATACTGTGGTCCTAATTAGTATGTAACAGGAACACCTTGCATCTTAAGAGGAGTGTGTACACAATTTATATCCACTGTGTACCAGTAACGTGTCACGCATGACCTTACCTTAGGACGTTTATCCAGCACAATTTGGTGGCCTCTGTCCAGATGTCTTGGCACTGACAATTTGTGAGTTATGCTACAGGAATGTTGAATTCACATCGGATAGCCCCAGTGGTGACCACTGTGATGCAATACAGTTTACCCCAGCACAAGTGAACATGCACAAGTAATATAGTTATTACATAAAGCAATATAGCTATTACTGATGGTTGTGTGCATGGTAAATTGCATGCGCTTCACATGCCTGGGGTATTGCCAAGCAACAACCGAGCAATGTAATACCCACTAGTTTCAGGCTACTGTCCCATATGCAGATCAAAGGGTCCTAGGTAGTTGTGAGAGGGACTTATTATCAGCAGATGCACATGTGGCCTTGGTTTAGGATGGATGCAGCATGTCTGCACATCTACAGTACTACCCGCAATAATACACAATGTCCTATCCTCACCATAGATGTGCACCTCTGTGCATTAGAAAACCTCATCCACAACTGCAATCAGACCTGACACATGCATGTAGATACAATACAGATACATGTATGTCTGATACATTAGAGTACTCATCCCCACTGGGCCCTTACCTGCACGCTCCTCATCCAGTGTGTGTGTGTGTGTGTGTGTGTGTGTGTGTGTGTGTGTGTGTGTGTGTGTGTGTGTGTGTGTGTGCGCGCAACCCACCTCCACAATGCTTCCCTCAGCATCATGGCTTGTGTATTCAGCGTGTGGTGCAAGTGTGGTGAGGTGCTCCTCATTGGGTGTCAGTGGGGGCTGGATGGCTGCCCCCCCATGTCTAGCCTATCCCTTGCTACAGTAGCAGCCTATTGATGGGCATGGCATTTGAGGTCAGTGGCCTGATGCTGCACATGCACGTAAGTTCTGCTGTGCAGGTCGGCATCATTTACCCTGTGGACCACACTGTTCCACAGCAGAGTTCTCTCCTGCACATCTTCTTCTCTCCATCCTCATGACAGGGCATAATGTCCAATCACATACTGGGTGATGATGTCCATTTCACCAACAGAGAATGCTGGTAGGCGAGCACTCTGCTGTTACCTGGAAGACATAAACAGGAAAAGGTTATAGGACCTTGTATGGTTGTCAAAATTCATATCAGCAGTGGATATTACTTGCAAATAATCCAGACTACACTGGAAACCTCCATGCTATCATGGCTACAGCAGCTTGCATTGCATGCCTGCCCCTGAGCTATATCGTTGCCCCCAATGTTGGACACTTGATTGCATAATCCCCTATCCTTCATTCATTTCTGTGTAGAGTTTTGACAGTAGTCATCTTCCATGTGGATGGTATGTGTATGGTGGCAGCTCTGTGTTTGACTGTGGTGTGTGATGGAGCTCTGAGTACATGTCTGAGTTCATGTAGGAGGCAGACACTGATGTTATTATGCCCCATGGAGATATGCTATTGTTGCCTTCAGTAGGCAATATGTACATGCTCACCACTGATGAGGGGAGGAGTGTGGTTGGTGTGCATATCTCCATGTACGACTGAGGTGGACAGGGTGGCAATGTTCCCACCTAACTGGTGTGATGCATGTTGCCTATATCCATGGCAGGTGTGTATGAGGTGTTCTTTACCCCCAGTAGAGGGTGAATTGTGTTGTTTCATCTGAGACTTACAACATATATGGAGACATGGTTGCAATTGTCCTTGGTGGTGTGGATATGTCCGATTCATAGTCATAGTCAGCTTTACAGGACATCACCTGTGAACTTACCTGCTTGCTCAGATATAGGTGGACTTGCTTCAAAGTTGTTGCCTGCACTGTACAGCCAATGTAACAACCTACCTTTCCTCACAATCACCTTAATCAAAATTTCTATCCAAGTCATCACTGATGAAATGGTTGCGTAAAAAGGAAATAAAAAAAAACTTTAAAATGCAGTTCAGGGCATATAGAAAGTTATGGCTTATTGAAGAACCTGAAGATTAAAGCAAATGTGAGTAAAAGAAGAAAAAAGTAATGTGCATGGTGTGGGGAGCCCAAGATGGGAGGAAACATAGAGAAAGACTAGATGGTGTGTCTGGGGGGGGCTGAAACAGTAGACCAAGGGCTCCATTTCACCCAAGTCCAGATCTGTACATAGAGTTGTTGTAATGTATCATTGTTACAACTAAATGCTAGTAACTGTGAATGTGCCTTTATGAGATGAGCCAACACAGTATGGTGCATACACCTGTTGTAATGTAAGAGCTTTGTAGCTTCAGGTCAGTCTGTGCATACTACTCCTAAAAGTTTGTAGCATGAACTAAAAGGTTGTTTAGAAGGGGTGGCAGTGACAGGGTGATACTTAGGAAGAGTCTAGGGTGCCCCAAACTTGACATTTGCTGGGGGCCCCCAAAATGCTAACACAGACCCTGGCACCAGGTTCCTGGGGGCCTCCAAACCATAGCAATTTATCTTGATATTTTGTAACATGTCTATCAAACCAACAAAATCTAGTATAGCAGTCTTGTGTACTTAGTGAACCACCTGGGTAATAACACTTATTTATATCTCTTTTAAAATTTAAAGATATATTGGGTTATAGTAACAGTGTTTTACGAAGCAACAGGCTTCACATTTCCATTAAATATTTTACCACTGACATAGGGCCAGTGGCTTAGTTAAATCCTGCTAATGGACATTCACTCCACTAAAACTAACAACATAGCCAGCTTTAAGAACTTGCAATACCCTTGGCTACAAGGGGGGCCTTTAATCATCCCCTTTTGGGATGTACCTTACCAGACACCTGCAGCAACTGGAAAGACCCCAAAAGTACCTCACCAAGAGGATCAAAGGGCTCAAACAGATGCCATATGCTGCCAGGTTAAAGAAACTCCACCTCTACTCAGTGGCATCCCGCCTGTTCAGAGGCGATCTGTGCCTGATGTATAAAGCCATGTCCAACCCGGAATTAATGGACATGCTGCACCTCATAAAATCCAAATCCCATCGAGCTACGCACTCGAGAGACTTGAACCTCAGCACTGAAATAAATAGGACATGCTGGAGGGACAGATTCATAACCCAGAGGCTCCCTTCACTCTGGAATAAAATCCCAGTCCAGGTTAGGCAGAGTCCCTCATTGACTCTCTTCAAGAGGAATCTTGATGAGTGGATGGGAGATCGTAGGTTTACCCCGGGTATCACTTCTGTGTCACGGTTAGACAGAGGCACAGTATACTAACCTAGAAAAAGGGCATAGCAAAATAAATTTAAAATGGGTGGCGAAAGCCAAACACATTCTGGCTAGGCTTATAAATGCCCTAGGGCAGATAGCCTAGTATGAACCTATGAACCTATGAACCTATGAATATGTGTGGGGGCCCCATAAAAGCTGCTCCTGCTTTGGGAAAAATGAAGAGAAAAATATATTAATTACCTGATTATGCTGTTTATCCTGACTAGGTCTTTGATATGACCCTGTTAGGATAAAGCTGATAATGAACATAACCAAGGTAAGCACTAGAGACATTAGCAGCATAGAGTGACTGATCTCAGTTGAAATTTTGGAGTTTAAGAAAAGCTGGTGCTTTCAATCTTCAGGGATGGTTTTCTCTTTCAGGGAGTTTTATAAACACTGGCAAAACATCAGTTACTACAACGTTCAACTTCTTTTCCAGAAGAATTCAGTGAAATACCAATAATGGCAGAATAAAGGCTCACAATCAGGAACAACTTTCAAATATTAGTTTAATTCAATTAAAGAGTTAATAATATGGCACATTTTGCATCAACATGTATTTTTTGGACAACAAGTAAAAAACTTTGATGTCTAGATTTATTGAGTTTCTGTAATCCTGGATGATTTACAAGCAAATCAAACTTTTTTTATGAACGATAGTGCAAACTTATGAGAAAAATCAGGAAGGGTGACAGGTTTGCATTACTCCTCACTGAGATAAATATGTGACGTATCCCTGTTGCTGTTTGACAACTGCTAAACAGCCTTCACTGATATGGTGTGCCAGTACCAGTGTTGCAGAATGTATTGCTATTTGCTGAAATGAGTACAAAACTAGTATTGCTATGGCTTATGGGTGTGATTTTGTGTGTGTGTGTGTGTGTGTGTGTGTGTGTGTGTGTGTGTGTGTGTGTGTGTGTGTGTGTGTGTGTGTGTGTGTGTGTGTGTGTGTGTGTGTGGTGTAAAAAAATACCACAGTATGGCTTTAGTATTGATCTTTACACACACCAAATAATGCTAGGAGACAGACATTATTCTTCTGGGTATCAGTAAAAAATGTAGCTAACAAGTAATTATACTTCAAAAGTAATGCATAAAATATATCACAGAACATTCAGGCATTTAGATCTTCTATGAGTCTGGGGACCCCCACTCCCTACACTGTATAACTGGATACAGGGGGCTCCCTTAATCATCCTTGTCTGTGCAGAGGCCCCACAAAAGCTGTTGCTGGTTGGATAAAAATGAGGAGGAAAAAATTTATTTATTTTCTGATTACACTCTTTAACCTGAACAGGCCTCTGCTCTCAACTGCACCCATTCAAAAACCAGCCTTGCTTGGATTTGTGTGTACAGAAAGCTGCTGTAGGTTATGTTTGTGTGGGGAGAGGATTGTGTG
The DNA here is from genome assembly GCF_019279795.1 of Protopterus annectens. Classification (NCBI taxonomy): domain Eukaryota; kingdom Metazoa; phylum Chordata; order Ceratodontiformes; family Protopteridae; genus Protopterus; species Protopterus annectens. The sequence continues at coordinate 1,236,778,947 of NC_056726.1, read as the reverse complement.
GTTATTACTTCTTTAATTTTTCATCACAGTCAAAATTTATAGGTGTGCACATGAGGTTATTATAGCTTGTGCTTGGGCTGATGACAGTGTGGTCATTGTTTCCTTTACTTTTCTCACAGACCTCAGAGGTGTACAAAGAATGTTACTATAGAGTGTGCAGGGGCAGTGTGTTGTTTACGAGCAAAAAAGTAGAATACATTAATGTAATCATTATTTTTCCACTTTCCTCACAATCACACTTCAGGCAATGTATATTTATTTGAGCACTGATTTGAAATACATGACTATGACAATTTGAATCTCTGCTTTCATCCAAGTCTAATACCAGCGGGATTCACACGCAGTTTTTTTTTTGGGGGGGGTGGGAAAGCAGGCAGTTCCCAGATAGGATCTGGTATCCTGACAACTGGCTTGTTAGTTTATTGTGCACTATTATTTTATCATCTTTGAACATTAAGGCTTGGGTAGAACTTAAGTCTTCCTTGAAAGAAAAAAAAAATAAGACTGAAATTTTTTTATTTATGTTTTTTTAGGTCACCATTGGATTGAAAGGCTGGGAAAATGCTATAAAATACATGTCAGAACATATGGCTTCTTGGGCCCTCACTTATTTGAGTTCTTTCCTAAATGGTTATTACTGTGCTTATTTGGTCAGGTAAGGTGTGTTGAAAGGATGAAAGGAAAACTAAGGATGAACAGCAATACAACTGATAGATATTGTATAAAGTAAAATGTTTTCCTCAATGCAAAAATGTAAAAGTATATGCAGAGTTTGAAATTAATAAGTGATGTATAAAGTAAAATGTTTTCTCCAGTGCAGAAATGTAACAGTATATGCAAGATGTAAACTACAAATTAACATCGAGGTCATCATCTTCTTTCAGCTGTTCCCGTTAGGGGTCGCCACAGCGGATCACCTGTTTCCATTTCTTCCTGTCCTCTGCATCTTGCTCTGTCACACCAACCACCTGCATGCCCTCTCTCACCACAACCATAAACCTTATCTTAGGCCTTCCTCTATTCCTGTTTCCTGGTACCTTCATCCTTAGCATCTTTTTCCCAGTATACACCGCATCCCTTCTCAGCACATTTCCAAACCAACGTAATCTTGCCTCTCTGGCTTTGTCTCCAAACCTTCCAACCTGGGTTGACCCTCTAATATACTTATTCCTAATCCTGTCCACCCTCGTCACACCCAGTGCAATTCTCAACATCTTTAACTCTGCCACATCCAGCTCAAACTCCTGGCTTTTTATCAATGCCACTGTCTCCAACCCATATAACATAGCTGGTCTCACTACCCACTTGTAGACCTTCCCTTTTACTCTTACAGGTACTCGTCTGTCACAAATCACTCCTGACACTCTTTTCCAACCAGTCCATCCTGCCTGTACTCTCTTCTTCACCTCTCTTCCACACTCACCGTTACTTTGAACTATTGACCCCAAGTATTTAAACTCATCCACCTTCACCACCTCTACTCCTTGCATCCTCACCATTCCTCTATCCTCCCTCTCATTCACACACACATATCTTCTGTCTTAGTCCTGCTGACCTTCATTCCTCTTCTCTCTACAGCATATCTCCATCTCTCCAGGGTCTCCTCCACCTGTTTCCTACTCTCACTACAGATTACAATGTCATCTGCAAACATAGTCCATGGGGACTCCTGGCTGATCTCGTCTGTCAACCTGTCCATCACCATTGCAAATAAGAAAGGGCTCAGAGCTGATCCTTGATGTAACCCCACCTCCACCTTAAATGCATCTGTCACTCCCAACGCAGACCTCACCGCTGTCACACTACCCTCGTACATATCCTGTACCACTCTTACATACTTCTCTGACACTCTTGACTTCCTCATACAATACCACAACTCCTCTCTAGGCACCCCGTCATATGCTTTCTCCAAGTCTACAAAAACACAATGCAACTCCTTCTGACATTCTCTGTACTTCTCCATCAACACTCTCAGAGCAAACATTGCATCTGTAGTGCTCTTTCCTGGCATGAAACCATACTGCTGTTCACTAATCATCACATCCCTTCTTAACCTAGCTTCCACTACTCTTTCCTATAACGTCATGCTGTGACTGATCAATTTAACCCCTCTGTAGTTACTACAGCTCTGCACATCACCCTTATTCTTAAAAATCGGTACCAAAACACTTTTTCTCCATTCCTCAGGCATCCTCTCACTTTCCAAGATTTCATTAAACAATCTGGTTAAAAACTCCACTGCCATTTCACCTAAACACCTCCATGCTTCCACAGGTATGTCATCTGGGCCAACAGCTTTTCCATTTTTCATTCTCTTCATAGCTATCCTTACTTCCCCCTTGCTAATCCATTGTACTTCATGATTCACTATCCCTACATCATCCAACCTTCCCTCCCTCTCATTCTCTTCATTCATCAACCCCTCAAAGTACTCTTTACATCTCCTCAACACACTCTCCTTGCTTGTGAGTATATTTCCCTCATTATCCTTTATCACCTTTACCTGCTGCACATCTCTCCTAGCTCGGTCCCTCTGTCTAGCCAGTTGGTACAGGTCCTTTTCTCCCTCCTTAGTGTCCAACCTTTCATACAACTCTTCATATGCCTTATCCTTAGCCTTCACCACCTCTCTCTTTGCCATGCACCTCATCTCCTTATACTCCTGTCTACTTTCTTCATCTCTCTGACAATCCCACTTCTTCTTTGCCAACCTCTTTGCCTGCATACTCTTCTGTACTTCCTCATTCCACCACCATGTCTCCTTGTCGTCCTTCCTCTGTCCCGATGTGATACCAAGCACCTTTCTAGCCGTCTCCATAACTACTCTGCTGTAGTTACCCAGCTATTTGGTAACTCTTCACTGACACCCAGTGCCTGTCTTAACTCATCCCTGAACTCCTCCTCACAATTACCGAGGTAATTTAAAAATACATGCAGAAAGTACATGTGTCGAGAATAGCAGCAAGCTATGAGAGAGTTTTGCAGAAAAAAAGATATTATCTTAAAATACATGTGGAAAGTACATGTGGCTAGCACAGCAGTTAACTGCAAGGCAGTTTTGCAGAAGAAAAATATTACTCTTAGCTTATTTGTAGTAACATCTGGTTTGTGGGCTGAATGCTTTTAAAAGTAAATGGCATCCTAAGTGACAATTATAGAGGCCTATAATGTACTGTTTTACAGAAATAAAGAAATTACTAACATAACTGGGTATTGAAAGGAGACAGCTGACACTTCAAAGGAAACTACAAGGACTTCTTATGAAATACACAGAGACATTTCAACAAGGAATAAAGGCAGACATATTCATTTATTTATTGACATTTGGTGACCAGGAAACTTCGAATGGGCTGAGGCCTCATTTTCATTGTAGGCCCGGGGAGAAAAGTTCCACACAAATACAGATATTATTAGGTTTTACAGTTGTGTATACACTTTACATACAATTATAGACATAATACAGTTTAGCATGTGTACACTTTACATACAGCTGTAGGCATAATACAATTTAACATGTGGTTAGATAATTTCCAGTCAAAAATACAGTCTAAGGAAGGCAGAGAGGAGGGAGAAAGTTAACTGTCAGTAAAGTAGTGTTTTTTTAATAGTACTAATTTTGTGGCATGTGGTTTTCTTAACATGCTATAAAGTAATTTTTTTCAGTTATTTTAAGTTTAATTAGGATTGGAAACAGCTGCTGCTATCCTTTTTTCTTTTTCTTTCTCCCTGCTTCTCTCTTTCTTCTTGTTCAGTTTTAAAAAAATGTAGGCACTGCAATGTAAAAAAAATCCATGCATGATGTGCTTTTTCTCATTCTTGCATGGAAAATGATAGGATTAAAGACCGTAGACTGATTTTATAACAAGTTTAAAGAATGAGCAAATAAATGAAAAATAACATTGAATATTATGAGGCTTTTTCTAGCAAATACATGTATGTTCAGTAACAAATCTGCAGCTGGTCTTCATGTTTCCATGGAAACATCTGATAAGAGAAACTGGCTGCCTGGTTCTCATGTCTCCATGGAGATAATCTAATAAAGAGAAACTTGGCTATAGTCTGGTGGAGTGTGATTGGCTGAGGGAAAAACTAGCTAGGAGATAATGTTCTCTGAAAGCATTCAGGGGTTTTCCAAAGGTAGAAAATGTTCTGTGCAACTATTCAGTGGCTTTCCCAAGGTAGTTAATGTTCTCTGAAAGCATTCAGGGGTTTTCCCAGCTGGGAGAGCTATTAAGATAAGATGAAACTGAACAGCACTTAGTAGAAGCACAGCCTGCACCATGCGTCTTAGCATGGATAACCTTTCTTTTAGGTTAACTCAAGTCTATGAGTGTGGCTGACAGTTTGGAACTTCTGTTCATATTAGGAGGGTGAAACTTCAATATTTGATGGTGTACTTAGTTTTTTTGTGTTAGTATTAAGTTGATACATTTGAAGGGCATATTGGGGGGGGTTGTTTTTCTGTTTGAGGGCCTTCAATAAAACAAAAAGTTTTATAAGATATGACATAGGCTCAAATGGATATAACAAAAACAACTGTATAAAAGGTCAACCTACCAAACAATGTATGCATGTAACACAAAGCTGAACTAGTCATTTAACAAAAAATGTGTTATATATAAAACGGTGGGAATAATAAGTTTTTAATACAATGATGCTTTCTGTAAATGGCCTAACAGATAAATACAGAAAGAGTTGTTGTGTCTTTCGGCTTTTTCCGGTTAGGGTTTGCCACAGTGGAACTCCGGTCTGCTAATGATTGGCAGTAGATTTTTACGTGTCGAGTTGCCAGCCCTGACGCACAACCTTCAATGAGGGTATGCCCATTCATGTATGTCTACACACAGAAGGTGCTCTAGCTGAGAATCGAACAGAACAACGTCTTACTGTGAGGTGACAATGCTACCGCAGCACCACCACCGCAATACAGAAAGAGTAGTGAACTATATTAAAACTGTAGGGTGCAAATAGCTATGTTACAGGAGACACAATTAGAAAGAACTAAACATGTAAATATGATAAAGAAAGGTTTCAGGATGGTTATTCAGTGGAATATCTAGGACAAATGAAAAAAGCATATTCATTTTAATTGCAAGAGGAGCTCTAATAGTGATAGAAGAAGATAAAAAAGATAACAAAGGCAGATGTGTAGTAATAAGGGGCTACTGGCAAGAGAGGAAGTTATTAGGCTTCATTATAGCAGTTTTAGGTGGAATGTAAATATATGTCAGTGTAATCCTCCTCCCTTGCTGGCAGGTATTTACATTCCACCTAAAACTTCTATAATGAAGCTTAAGACAATTCTGGGAAAAATAATCAGTTCTCAGCAAGGAATATTACTTATAGATGGGGACTGGAATTTGATTTGTGGCAATGAAGATGTATCTGGGGGCCCAGAAGGGAAAATATGACAATAAAATATAACAAAGGAGAGCAGATTTTTGAAGAAATTTATGACAATATTTGGCATGGAAGATGTGAATTCAGTAATATGAGTTCAGAGTGAATTTGCATATTATTCCCCAAGATATAAAAACTGCACTAGGCTAGACAGCATTTAGATTTCACAGGAACATGTGCATTTAGTTGAAGATGTTTTTCATGTTTCACTGTTGCAGTGATCACATTTGGGTTATCCCTGCTAGGGTAGCCCTCAGTTGGCCCGAATACCAGAGGCTTAGTATTTCTGCATCAGTTGCCGTTGCTCCAGGACTGACATCAGGTCATCAGTAGTATAAAATAAGGCAGACGACACCTTTCTTGCTAAGGAGCCTGAAGCAGAAGCAGTTCACATGAGTGCCAGTCGGCCGCTACCTGAGTTTTCGTTTTCCGAATTGAAGTCTTCTAAAGCTAAGTACCCCGTTGGGGATTCTTTTTTCTTGCTCTAACTGATGTCAGAAAAAGTTAACAGTTGTCTTGCCTGTGGAATGCAAATACCACACAGAGACTTTCATTCTTACTGTGTCACTTGCTTAGGCCCAGACCACGACGTCCCCCGCTGTCGCTTTTGTGCTTTGTTCAATGCCAGAACTATATGTTGTTGTGTCCTTACTGTAGCTAGATATTTTCATTCTCAGTCCTCGAATTCCAGTATGGCTTTGGTAAGCCATCTGACAGCAGATCTTCTGAAAAAACATAATGATAAAGACAGAGAGAGACCGCACAGGTCCAAACCTACCGATGATGCTTCCGTTAAGCCAGTCATCAGTTCTCTGGTCCTCAGTGAGGTGCTTTTGCAGCCCCTGATGCCCACTTCTGTGGATTTGCAGGCCGCTACTGAGACCCTTTCGGAGTCCGGTATACCACAAAACTCTTCATCGACTAAGGATCTTGCAGATGTCTTTACCATGGATGGGTCCAGAGCCACTGAGCAGGCACTGGCTTCTGAGGAAGTACTTCACACTACTGATTCTCAACACAGACCTACAATTTCCTTTGCATCTACCGTTCTTTCAAAAACTACTGAGTTTTTAAGGCCCAGGGTACACACCACACCCAAGAAACTGACAACCCAATCTCAGGCACCTTCTTCCTTGCCTCAGTCTCAAATGCATAAAATAGTGGAAGACCTTATAATGTTGATCAGGGGAATCAAGCTAGCCCTTCCAAAAGAAAAAGACATTTGTTCCCAGTAGTTTTATTTGAACAGAAGTCCAATGACTCTGAGGCATCTGAATATGAAGACATGCAACCCCTCTCTGCTTATGAGGATTCTGATGCAGAGGAATCCATTCCTTCAGCCTCTTGACCAGAGGACTTTTCCTTTGGGGAAACTCTACTATATTGGAGTGAAGGGAAGTGTAAAGGGTAGTACACTAGTTAAAAATGGTATGTGCCAGATACTACATGATTCACACACTCATACACACATATACCTGCCAGTATTGAGATTAGAACTCCTGCCTATCTAAGTATGTCTACTATAGTATTATGCAGTTACAGCATGCTCTGCAGAGCTTACTAAAATTTCACATGGCCAAAGCTGCTGGTAACTGCACAACTGTGGTAAAGTATTACAGGTGGCAGACAGTCTGCCTTCTTTTCCACCCATACATCATACTAGTTCTTTCTGTCTTGCACTTCAACTAGCATTATAGCTTGGCACTTCACCAGGTGGTGCTGCGGTAGCGCGCGTCGCCCCCAGCAGTTCTGCGTTGCCCATTCTCTTCTTAAAGCGCCTACTGTGTGACTGTATGCGATGTGGGCTCCTCCTTCGCTTTGAATTTTGGGCCCGCAAGCCAGCATCAAGCCCCAGCATGCCAAGCTCTTAGCGGAATCATTAGCTGACCGTGGTGACTGGTGGTGAACCTAACCACATTGTATCATGACATGTGGCACAGCTGTGAGCCATCAACAGTACTCGTTCATCACAGATGTTGCCCCAGTACTTACTAGTTATGTCTACCCCTCCTGGCATGTTTGAAGGGCAGTTATCTGTGCTTTCACCCATTGACCTGGTGCACATGTCCATTCTGGGGCAATATTGTAACTGCCGCATATACACATACTGTCTGGGGGGGCCTGCTTCCCTGGGGTCTGGGCTGAGCTGACCTGGAGGGGGCAGGAAAGGACCAATGCTTGGAGGGGCAATGTCTACTGAACCTGGGTGGCTGGACCTGCAGGAATTCCTTAACTGTCTGCATAGATTTAGCTTTTTCTTCCATCTTTTTTAAGACCTCCTCTGCCTTGGTGCCAAATAAGTTGTCTTTGTAGAAGGGTGTGTCCAATAATTTTGATTTGACAGGGTCTGGCAAGGCCTTTTCCTTAAACCAAGCATGCCTTCTAAGGACAGAGCCAGTGACTGCTGCCCTACAAGATACTTCTAAGGCATCAAAACCACATTGTAAGGTGTTCTTAGTTACTTGACTTGCAGAATGCATTAATTCTTGTAACTCTTTCTTTTCTGCACAAGCAGTAAAAGATGATATTTTTCTTTGAGGAGTTCCTTGGTATGTTGCTGAAATGTTAGCATATGGAACTGACAATTTAGTGCTCTAATAGCAAGAGTAGCAGAGGTATATACTTTTAACCCATCTGTCTAATGCTCGGGAATCTCTATCTGAGGGGGTGGGATTCTTAGCAGATGTTGCCTTAATTCCTTTAGGCCCTTGAGAAATAACCTCAGAGTCAGCAGTACAATTTTTGAAAATACATTTGTCAGAGTCAGGGCCTCTATAGTACCTGTCAGGTTTTCTGCGAGTAGGAGGGAGGGTGTCAGAAGTCAAACTAGATTCCATGAAAACATCACCCACAACATCCAGGACAGGAGAAATGGCCAGAGGTATGTTCTGTGGAAGATCTAAGAATTCCTGAGTCTCTTTTTAGTATAAGGTCTGTGGCGCATCTCATAACTGCATAGCACCATTTTAGGAATACCTAGACAGGCAGGAGTTCTAATTCCACTGCTGGCAAAATGTGGGTGTGTGTTTGAATCATGTACTGTCTGCCTCATACCATTTTTGACCTGTGTACTACCCTTTACATTTTCCTTCACTCAAATTTGGCAGACCTGTTGATGTCATCCCCCTTAGAAGTACCTTTGGAAGAGGTGAAAATGTATAAACTCTGTGGTGCATCTGATAACTGTGTAGCACTATAGTAGGAAGACTGAGATAGACAGGAGTTCTAATCTTAATGCTGGCAACTGTTTATGTGTGTGTGTGTGTGGATCATATCGGGTGTGACCTATACCATTTTGTTTTGTATACCATACATGGCTGGTGACCACCTCCCTCTGCCATTACTTTATATAGTGTGGTGACAGCATCTGCTTCACATGGAGCAGGTTAAACCATTGTATAGTCCTCTGTATAGATGTGGCTGGAATATCCATATGTTTGAAACCTGTACTAGGTCGGAAGAGGTCTGTGTGCCTTAACAATGCCCATGTATGTGATATTATAGCCAAATAGGCCACAGTGAGTGTTCTGACACATATGGCAGCATGAGGTATCATACCTGACTGAAATGTCATGCTGATAGGATTCTGTTGCCCTCACAGATGGACTGCCTTGTAGGTGCAATACATGAGTACAGATGCTTGGTTTTACAAGTGAACTGTACCTGTTATGGGTCACATTAAAGGCTGGAAGAAGTGTAGACTGTCATACTGTGGTCCTAATTAGTATGTAACAGGAACACCTTGCATCTTAAGAGGGGTGTGTACACAATTTATATCCACTGTATACCAGTAATGTGTCATGCATGAGCTTACTTTAGGACATGTATCCAGCACAATTTGGTGGCCTCTGTCCAGATGTCTTGGCACTGACAATTTGTGAGGTATGCTACAGGAATGTTGAATTCACATCGGATAGTCCCAGTGGTGACCACTGTGATGCAATACAGTTTACCCCAGCACAAGTGAACATGCACAAGTAATATAGCTATTATATAAAGCAATATAGCTATTACTGATGGTTGTGTGCATGGTAAATTGCATGTGCTTCACATGCCTGGGATATTGCCAGGCAACAACAAAACAATGTAATACCCACTAGTTTCAGGCTGCTGTCCCATATGTAGATCAAAGGGTCCTAGGTAGTTGTGAGAGGGACTTATTATCAGCAGACACACATGTGGCCTTGATTTAGGATGGATGCAGCATGTCTGCACATCTACAGTACTAACTGCAATAATACACAATGTCCTATCCTCACCATAGATGTGTACCTCTGTGCATTAGAAAACCTCATCCACAACTGCAATCAGACCTGACACATGCATGTAGATACAATACAGATACATTTTTGTCCGATACATTAGAGTACTCATCCCCCCCTGGGCCCTTACCTGCACACTCCTCATCCAGTGTGTCTGTGTGTGTGTGTGTGTGTGTGTGTGTGTGTGTGTGTGTGTGTGTGTGTGTGTATGTAACCCACCTCCACAATGCTTCCCTCAGCGTCATGGCTTGTGCATTCAGCATGTGGCCCAAGTGTGGTGAGGCGCTCCTCATTGGGTGTTAGTGGGGGCTAGATGGCTGCCCCCATGTCTAGCTGGTCCCTTGCTACTACAGCAACCCATTGATGGGCATGGAATTTGAGGTCGGTGGCCCAATGCTGCACATGTACGTAAGTTCTGCTGTGCAGGCTGGCATCATTTACCCTGCGGACCACACTGTTCCACAGCAGAGTCCTCTCCTGCACATCTTCTTCTCTCCATCCACATGACAGGGCATAATGTCCAATCACATATTGGGTGATGTTGTCCATTTCCCCAACAGAGAATGCTGGTAGGTGAGCACTCTGCTGTTACCTGGAAGACATAAACAGGAAAAGGTTATAGGACCTCATATGGTTCTCAAAATTTACATCAGCAGTGGATATTACTTGCAAGTAATCCAGACTACACTGGAAACCTCCATGCTATCATGGCTATAGCAGCTTGCATTACATGCCTGCCCCTGAGCTATCTCGTTCCCCCCAATGTTGGACACTTGATTGCATAATCCCCCATCCTTCATTCATTTCTGTGTAGAGTTTTGACAGTAGTCATCTTCCATGTGGATGGTGTGTGTATGGTGGCAGCTCTTTGATTGACTGTGGTGTGTAATGGAGCTCTGAGTACATGCCTGAGTTCATGTAGGAGACAGACACTGATGCTATTATGCCCAATGGAGATATGCTGTTGTTGCCTTCAGTAGGCAATATGTACATGCTCACAATTGATGAGGGGAGAAGTGTGGTTGGTGTGCATATCTCCATGTACGACTGGGGTGGACAGGGTGGCAATGTTCCCACCTAACCTGTGTGATGCAGGTTGCCTACATCCATGGCATGTGTGTATGAGGTGTTCTTTACCCCCAGTAGAGGGCGAATTGTGTTGTTTCATCTGAGACTTACAACATATATGGAGACATGGTTGCAATTGTCCTTGGTGGTGTGGATGTGTCCAATTCATAGTCATAGTCAGCTTTACAGGACATCACCTGTGAACTTACCTGCTTGCTCAGATATAGGTGGACCTGCTTCAAAGTTGTTGCCTGCACTGTACAGCCAATGTAACAACCTATTATGTTGTTTGTGAATTGCTGCTGTCCACCAAAGGGGATTACTCTACCTTGGTGGAGGCTGGCTATACAGGTCAGGTACTGCTGTGTCCATATAGCTACAGTGGATATAAAGGGTACACACCCCTGATTCACTGTCTGGTATTTCTGCAATTGGAACATGACACCACAATAACCCATTTCATAACAATTCCCACTTGTAGTGTGACTTATAACCTGTACAATTCAATTGAAAACATAACAATCTGAGCTGTGAAAACATATGGAAATAATACTCAGTATAATAAGTCAGTGGAATGAGTGTTCCCACCCTTAACTTGTGTATGCACCTCTTGAGATGGTTACAGCATTAATCCGTCTTGGTCTGGACTCTAACATCATGGCACATCTTTACTTGGCATAAGTTGCTTACCTTCCTAGAAACACATTTGATTGTATTGCAATGGAATTTGACAGGTTAGGGATCACATTCAAGATGAGAAACATTATGAGATGATCAGTGTCAGGGCAATGCAACCACCGGTAGATGTACATATATACATCTGTTGTATGCACTGACACTGATATAACACACATGTGCAACATGCACAACCTATTTACCTGACTGCTTGAAACCCATGTGATTAGTTTTGTGCCTTCCATCTGAACATATGCATACATACATGTGCTCAGGGGATACCTGGTATACATTTCTGTTGAATGTAAGTATGACACACTGTATTTACAGTCTTGCTGCTCAATCATACTTCTCAACCTGTTACAGTAGAACGTCTGGACAATGGCACACATAAATGTGTGTCAAAAGGGACATCAGTATCGATACTGGATTAATATAGCTGCACCATACATTAGTATGTTGATTGCACAGTAGGGTTTGACATTACTGTGATAACCTGGAAGATGTTCAACAGTCATAAGTAGGCTATTATGTTACAATGCCATTGCTCACAGACCTGCCAGTGGTTTGGCTGACATAACACAGGTGTATGTGACTACATATATCAGTCACAAATGTGCTTATTGTCCTGCAGAACACTGCACAGTTGGATGTTAAGTCAATATATCACATGCAGTTCAACACACATTTCTGCAACAGTACTGTACTTTGCATACACCCACTATAGGTGTCTTAGCTTTACAAGGCAAACATGTGTCATACTCAATCACAGGTAACATGAATATGGAAATCATCCTATTAACTGGCCTAGCAGTAGCACAGTCACAACTGTTTGACAGACATTCCTGCAGTTGTCATATATGAGCTGTACTTTCCCAGTTGAGTCAGGGTTCTGAGCTGTAATCCCACTTCACAACCTTTCAGAGCATCACATCTGGACAATGCCTAAAATGATGGGGGCTAACTAGGGACAGACTTTAAATATACCTGTTACACACATAGGAAGTTCACAGAACGATACATTTAGTATTAAAGTGAATACTCTTAAGGATGTGGAGTCTTAAACTCTAGTGTTTCTCATTACCTGATGACTTAAATCCTCAGCTATTTGCCAGTAAAGTACAGATCTCAGGAGGTACAGACAAAAATACATGATGGCAAAATGTGGACATTCTGTGAGGATCTGTACAGTTGACAGGTATGGCTGTAATATCTCCCACTGCAGAGAGGGCCAGATGCTAAGGCCATAGCAGCTATTTAGCAGGACATTAGTACAGCATGTCTTATTGGGACATATATTCCTCCACATCATATTTCCCATTATTACAGACCAAGTACTACATTCAGTTACTTACTTACATGTTCCACTTACCTTTTTTCTTTCTTCTCTTTTCCACTTTATGTCTCATTTGTTATTTCTGTCTCTCTCTCCCTGTGCACTACAGGGATAGAGCTGGTTTGAATAGGTAGCAGCATGGCTTTTGTAGGTGATGCTTATGACCAGGTGATGGCCTGTACACCTATTGGGGTTCCCCACTTGCTAACTGCATGCAAAACAGCTGTGTAGTTCTTCCAATAGCCAATGTCATGGCAACACACTCCTATAAATGAGTACAGCATGTGGGCATTGGCCCTTTCCCTTACTTGTGAGGAAGACATCCTGGACTTGTGTGGGCTACTACCTCTTACAACAAAACTTATGGAGACATGCCAACTAAATGGTGGAGAAAGTTCAAGACGTAGGGGCAGAATGTGAGTATTGCTGTTATATGTTTGGAATACTGATAGTTTAACAGGGTTTGTGTGCACATGGTACTTCTGCATGGGTTTCAGTCTGACAAAGTTCTGTCTCTGCATTGCTCTCAACTGTAGGGCCATCCACATAAAGGACACAGGTTAACCTATTATGTATGGGCTGTTCCTCAGGCAGGTGTTGTCCTTGGCAAATCAGTAGCATACTCTGGTGATTGCATTATGTAGATGGTGACATCCATTTGTTTTTCTGACTTTATATCCCTCAGAAAAAAAATATGTTACAACAAACCCTGTAACACCAGCAACTTTCTCAGTGTATAACAGCAATATTTTATGTATGGCTGTGTATATGAGCTTCTGTCCAGCAATTATG